>NW_009734047.1:0-72226 GCF_000703405.1 Apaloderma vittatum
TCTTCATCACCTTCCCCATCCTCTTCATCGGTGAGTGCCTGCGGGGCTCCCTTGCCCTGTGCTGCCGTGCCTTGCCAGCTTGCCTCCCCGTTTCTTCTGCGCAGCCCCCGCTTCTCGCCTTGTCGTGCTCCCCCGCTCTCCTCCTCCCGCTTTGTCTTGCCGTGGATTTCCCTCCCCCGCTGTGCCTGGCCTGGCTGGATGCTGGAGGAGACTGCGGGATTTGCCTGCAGGTTTTGACTACAGCAGGGCTGGTGGCAAAGATAAACGTGCTGTTACTCGCCAGGTTTTCGGGGTTTTAAGTCTTAACGTTATTAAATAATACTCTCTGAAATTACCGAAGAGTTGCAGCAGCCTGAGAGGCACCCGCATTACTGGAGAGGTGCCTGGCTGCCCGAACTCTTGCCATATCTGCAGCGGGTATTATTTTATAATGTAAAACCGGGCTTACCAGTAGGTGGCCCGCCGGTTTAATACATGCGCCTGTCGCTACTTTGAGTACCATTCTCGTCTGTCCTCCAGATAGCTGTGGCACGACCTGCGTGTTTTAACGCTCAATTCTCTTGATCGTAAACGGTCTGGTGCTGAAATAACAGCACAGCTGTTAAAACGGGGTCAGCTGAAGAGTTACTTAGGGTAATCTGTGTCTATCTGGCTTTTCTCAGTATTGCTAATTTTTATCTAGATCAAGAGAATGAGTTACTTGGAAAAAAGGGGGCAAGATAAGGTGTAAATTCTTTAATTAAATGCATCAAAGTGAAGAAAAAAGTGTATATTATTTTGTTTGTGTATATTTGTAAAAAATGTTCATTTGCTGTTTATTTAAACTGTTAATATATTTAAAAACATTTAATGCATGTAACTACTTAATAGTAAATTGCAAAAAGTATAGGAGTTTAAGCTTGTGTCCTCTGCATTGTTAATCTTCTTTTATATGAAGTGAAGCAATAAGAACACAATTCTGCAAATATTCAGATACATCCAAGTTTGACAACTTTGTATCAACTTTAGTGCAGTAGCCTGTTACATGTGTGTTTTTCTGTATGTAGGAACTTGGTATGCCACTGTTGTTAAGAAAGCTCTTTATAATTTTCTTTTGCTGTTTAGGATGGGGAAGTCAGAGTTCCAAAGTACATATACATCATAGCACATGGCTTCATTTTCCTGGCCACAATCTGCGCTGGATACTGACTTTTATTCTCTTGTTCGTGCTGGTGTGTGAAATTGCAGAGGGCATAGTGTCTGATGGGTAAGCACGCGTCTACCTTCTCCTGATAGTACTGACCATCTTAAGGGTTGCAGGACAGATATTTTGTCCCTCTCTAAATTCTCATCTAGACCATACTCCTTGTGGTTATGAACAGTATTTTTCTTGGTGATTAACCTACTGACCTTGTATCAGAAATTCCACAGACCTTGCCAAATTGCGTACACACACGCACAACTGACCTTAATAATTTTTAGTTCAGCTTAATAACACTATCTTTCCAAAGAGCAATCATAGATAAATCCTAACAATTTAAGCAGATGGTGACATTCTTGTGGCATGTTTTTTGTCCAAGGACCCAGTCCCACAGTCCTTACTGAGGCAGAACTCCCATGTGCACAGAGGGTCACACTGTTCCCCTGCAAACTGAGTTCTGTTTGTCTTCATGAAAGGAGTGGATCTACTGGGCCTTCCTCACACCCCATAGAGTTTCTCCGGATATTTGTGCAGTACGTCCAATGTGTTACCTTGAGCAGAGCAGCTCGTATTACGTGAGCATGATCCATCATCTGTTATTCAGCTTAGGACATCTTTAAACAGTGATCTGTGGGGAAAAATTATCCCAAGTGAACTAAGTTATACAGGAGAACGATGTATTATGAAAAAAGCTAATACTGTGTAAAAATGAGTATGATCATCTTCCTCTAAAGAAAGGTCTGATTTTCGTAACTGTTATGAATTTGCAATCCAAGGATTATAAACTTGAAGCTCCTCTTTAAATGGAACAAAACCTCTTTATTTAACAGTCTGTAGAACAACTATCCACCAAGCAGTGTGAAAAGCATTGCAGTACTCTGCTGTGGAAGCTGATATCATCATTATTATTATAACTTCTCTTAAACCTATATAAAGAGGATGCTTCTCAGTGCCAGTTTTTTTAAGAAGGAATTTTTCTCACGCTTATTCAGAGTTATCAGGGTGTGGGATGCTCAGAGCAAAATCTCCTGCTTCGAGTTTTCAGTTTTATTTTGCTCTTTAGCAATCCCTCTCGTTATATTTATTTGCAATTTAGCTTGACTCAGAACACTGCTGTTAAGTCATAAGTGTCACCTGATGAGAATCAAAGCTCCTAGCTATGCTGGGGGAGTGCCAACCCACAGTCGTGCCTCCTGAGCACTCCGCAGCCTAGGGAGTGTTCCTGTGAATAAAAGCAGATTTTGAGACTCATCAGCTAAGACCAGAATGGATCTTGCTGCCAAGTCCTTTTGACAGCACTCAAGTGCTAAAGCCCCTGGCACCTCAGCAATAGATGCAGCCTATTAGAGCTATGGTTATGTAGGGGAATTCCAGCAACTTCTGTCTGTGAAATAAATTTTAAAAAGCCCTCCCACTCCTGCAGTGTTACCTACTGAAGCTTAGGCTGTCGGAAGAAATCTCTTCTCCTCTTGCTTGTTTTTCCTTGCTGAGAATTCAGCCCTGATAAACAAAAAAAACGCAGGCATTACTAGGAGTTCAGAGACTGGAGAATCCTTTCTCAATTTCCTGTACACTGGTCTCAACAAGGGGAGCTCAGGGTTTGTGCCAGAGGTTTTCAGCGTGGCTCCACCCAGTGCTGCAGAGTTCCCGACAACATCCATGCAAGGCAGGGCTTTGGTTTCCTAGCACGGGTGCAGGAAGTGGTCCTCCTGAGCTCCCATGGATCTCTTAGGCATTTAGGATGTTCTGCTCTGACGTGTGATGTGCTGTAATGACCTCCAGCTCCCTTACAGCACAGCCCTTCTTGTCTCTCCAGATGACACTGAGGTAGCTTTTGCTGCAGCAAAAACAAGTCCAGAGACAATGTGTGAATTTCTCTGAATGTTCATGTCCAGAAGACTTTCTCTTGATGCCTCTTCTTCTGGAGTTGGAGACAGAGGAAATTGTACCTCTTGACAGCACAGGATACTCCATTACTTTTCTGAAAGAAAGAAAAAGCGAGAGGAGATGAGTAGTAGGAGAAAACAGAGGGGGAAAAACATGATTCCACCCACCTCTGCACAAACCGACAGCATTACCCAGCAATTCCTGTATTCCCAAAGGCTGCAGTTGGCAGGACCCCCATCCCTGCTATCTGAAGCAAAGTGTTGAGAGGGTTTTGCTTTGTAGGACTAAAGGGCATATGATACTGTTGTAGGTTTTGTTTGTTGACTTGCAGTCGCTGAGATCAACACTCACTGTCAGTAATTCCCATGCTGTGGTGCTGTTCCTGCTTCCAAACTGGAAAAAGGAGATGAAAGATTTCCACAAAACACTTCTGTAGAAAAATCTTAAACTGTGCTTTCAGTTGGTTTTATCTACAGATTCTGATGGACAGCTCCCAAACTAGTTTCTTGAATTATTTTTTCTCATTTTGGAGCTGAGGTGCTTGTCCTAATTTAAAGAACTTTCCAAAATAGGAATGCATACATTTCATTTTCAGCACAGAGGAGAGGTGTGAAATCCAGCGATGTGATTTAAGAGCATAAATGCAATTGAAAACTGGAGAGCTTTACATCCCTAAGTCATTCTAGAAAATCCTACGTCAGGGTTCACTACAGGATACAATTCATAGAAAACATTTGAGTAGCTGAGGGTTTGATTTTAATAGATGTTCACTTTTTTCTTTTTAAGGGTTTCAGAATCACGCCATTTACACCTGTACATGCCAGCTGGGATGGCCTTCTTGGCAGCCATCACATCGGTTGTCTATTACCATAATATCGAAACATCCAATTTCCCAAAGCTGTTAATCGGTACGTCTCACAACTGACAAGGCTCGCATGAGTGACTGCGGTGCAGTGTGTCTGTCTGCTCTGGGACAGGTCGTTGTGGTCTCCGTGCTAGCTTGGATGGACGGAGCTGTGCCCATATTCTGGTCTGCTCGTTGCCGTTGCCAGACTCTAGTTCTGAGTTTTCCTGCACCAGTTCATTGTCTTCATTGCTTTTAGCTTCTAATTGTATTATATGTGGTGTTCTTGAGTATCCAGGTGGCCAAAGGCTTCTCTAGGAAAAATGGGGGACAAATTGCACTTCAAATTCTTAACTCTAAAAGCTGTCCAAATCCCTCTGCTTGTCAGCATGTTGCATTTAGCTGGATACGAGTCTGAAGCTGTCTCCACGTGTGTGGTCTATTGAAGTATGTGGGGAGCTGAGGGAAATACACCCTGTTGCTGACTTTTGGTATGACCCTGCATATGTTCCTTTGCCTGCTTGTCCTTGCTTCCTGTTCCTAAACCTCCCTTTTATAAACTGCTCTAAGGCCTTTTGAATGAGAAATGTGTAAGAACTACTTAGCATACTATATATTTTTTGTGAGTTAAGTAAATTGTAAATAAACTGTATCTAGTTACAAAAAATCTGTTGCTGCTGACAATTGTGGAGTTGGTGGTGTGTTCTCTACTGCTTGAGTAGACTGCAAACTGTGGATGTCTACAGGTTTAGTCACCTTGTTAGCTGTTATTTCTTTGGTGATCTTGGATGATCAAATTTTATTTGAACTGGTTTTCTATACACCTCTAAGGTTTGTGTCTTGTGTCCTTGTAGCTCTGTGTATCGAAGTTCTGTTCTAGTTTTTGTCAGGTGGTAGAAAGTCATCAACATCTGGGTTTGAGTTTTAAATAGTGAAAATTATTTTGAACTGCATGTTGTGCTAAGTGAGCATCCTCTTCTGCAAAAGGAGCTTTTAACTCCTGGAGGAGAAAAAAAAACAGAAAAAAAACTTCAAAAACTTCAGCTTTCTGTCCAGGCTTGGCACCTCTCTGTCTTGTCTTTGGGACTGCTTTTCTTCTTGTACCCTTATTTGTAGTAGGATCATTTTTGGCTTTTATACCCAGGTGGGGGTTGTTTAGTTACTTCTCAGTAAGTCAACACACTCTATTTAATGCCTTCTCACAGAACTAGATGTTGTGTTTCAGCAAAGCATTGCTCACTTGTTACAATAACTCATGGAAAGCAAGAAGTAATTTTCTTGAGGATTTATTTTGCTATTTCAAACGTATAATGCAGTGTTTAATAATTTAGTGTCACTACCGCATTCAAAAAAAAGAGAAGGGTAGTACACATTTCCAGCTGGTAGTTAATTACCCATTTTTGCATAATCTCTTCTCTGTAGAGATTTCTCTTTTGTGATAATTTTGTTCAGTATTTAGAGCACTGATGCTGGATAAGCTCTGGACAATACTTGAATACTAAATATTTATACCAGTGAATACCAAGACTTAAGTAAGTGTTATTGATACTTAAGAAGTGTGATTTTTTGCTTCACAAGAATTTCCAAGGAATAGACTCCTTTAGAAAATGTAATATTAATAGCTAACTGTTAGGCAAAAGAGAAAATGCCTACCACAGTTTTTCTCACTTAAATCATTGGCTTAGAATTTTAATCCAAAGCCTCCATAAGCTGGTGGTTTTTTTGTTTTTTGTTTGTTTGTTTTTTTTGCTTTAATTTTCCTTTCAGTGTCCTGTGTTTGTGAGAGAACCTAAGAGACCTTTCTGGAAGTCTCCATCCTTTATTCCTGGCTGCACAAATTTATTATTATATAACTGTGAGGATCATCATCTTTCAATATTAATTGCAACGACTCTGTACTGACATCTGGGGCTAGATGATGAGAACTTCATGCAAGTTAGCCCAGTGTGAGGTAGTTAAATTGTGCCTCTACTCAGCTGTTGACCCACTGGAGTGCGGTGTGACCATGAGGCAGCCATGGTATCTGCTTCTTTCTTGTTTATATAGAACTACTTGGATACTTTAAGGTACAGATTGAAAAATATGTTAAAAAAAATCCCACACCAAAACATGTTGAAGTTTCACAGGAATAGAGAATTTTATCATGTTTGGAATTACTGAACAGACCTTTCAGCATCTTCTGCAGTGTATCAGTGAGAGTTTCCCTACTGGAATTAGTAAATTTTAGATAAGGCTGTGTTTGCTCTTTGCTTCATGTGGTTCCCACCTCTTTTCACTTGTAGGCGTTGATCCTGCAGCTGAGGCAGGAGTTGGGTGGAACTTCAGTGGGGTGTGGTGTGTTGAATGGCATGGAGCGTGTTTCTAAATCACCAAAATTTGTTGGAGACATTATTTGTCTATAACTGTCAGTAGCATGAGCACTTCTAGACAAGTTCAGTACAACTCTAAAAATTTAAAGTTGTATTCGCCCAGTGCCAGAACATCCGTCCCTGATGTGCCTGTGTGTCTGCATTATAAATTAAACACATGGAATTTGCACCAAACAATAGAGCAGCAGCAGCTTGGAGAAAATGTTTTAATATCCGTTCCTGCAGATATTTATCCCAGGAATCTGCACGGGGAATAAGATCAATTTTCCCTCAAGCCAAATTCATAGTGGTGTTGTAGCATTAACCAAATTTGAAGAGCATTCTTCACAGCCCCCTTGGCTTTTGGGGCAGATTCCTCCCCTGAACTTATCATGTGGAGATGTTTACAGCAGATGGAAATTTCATTCTCTTTGTGAAACTTTCCAAATATCACTTAATCTAATAGAAAAGCTATTTGGAACTAAGATCATCTTAATATTTTCATATTTGTGGCGTTGAATTAGGCTTTTGTTTTGACATGAGAAAGGCTACTCTCTGGTTTTATATATTCTTGTATTCTTTCTGAATGAAAATTTAATACTGCTGTTGTATGGCTTTGCAACTGTGTAGCTGCTGATTACTGATTTTTTTTGTTGATTTTTATTTTTTTCCCTTACAGCATTGCTCTTCTACTGGACTTTAGCTTTCATAACTAAGACCATCAAATTTGTAAAGTTCTGTGATAACGGAGTTGGATTTTCTCAGCTTCGATTTTGCCTCACAGGACTCCTGGTTGTTCTATATGGAATGCTACTAGCTGTAGAAATCAATGTCATCAGGGTGAGGGTAAGTCAGTATCATAAAAGTCTCCTTCTCTGTTTTTTCTTGATTTTGTTTATAGGGTTGTGGATTTTTTTTTTCTTCCCCTTTCTGGGTACTTAGTATAAAATGCACTTCCAAATGAGAAAGAAAATTCCAGTTAGAAGTAGAAATGTATTGGAGAATCAAAGGTTAATCCAGTTTTATTAGGGTAGATGAATCCATAATTTAAAAAAATGCCAGACTCCTTTGTAGTTAAATTAAGTTTAACTTAATCTGTTCAAGTTTGTTTCAAAAATGTCTATTATGATTCACAGTTTCAGTCATCAGAAACAGGTATTTGTGATGCAAGGAAAGTCTGGGTAAAAGGATTCATCTGCTCTATTAAAGAATATCTTCCACAAATAAGATCTCATTTTCTAGGAGACGATCACAGTAAGTGATTTACTGGGGCACCTGGAGTTACTATCTAGATTCCCAGGTATATATGTATATAGTGGTGTCTGCAGACATAATCTGAACTGAGAGATTTCTTTGGAGGCTGTCAGATAGATAAAGGCAAAAATTTTTCTATTCACCTCTCCCTCACTTAACCTGTGCATAAATTAAGCTCAGTGTCAGGAGTGAAAAAAACTTTTCTGTGTAAATTTTTTTGCTACTTGCCTCACATTCATACGTGAACTCTTTCCAGTAACGCATTCAGCAACGTGAGTTATGTCTATCACATATTTGTTCTTTTGTGGTTTTCGTGGTGGATTTTGTGTGTCTTTTATGAATTTGAATGCCTAGATTTCTCAAGTATGTTTGAGAAACCAAGACTGATTCATTGATTATCTGTAATGTCCTTTATCTCTTATCTAGTCTTTGTAGGCTTTTAATTTTTATGTATTTAGTGTGATCCTTTTGGTATTTTTCTGAATTTCAGAGGTATGTTTTCTTCAAAACACCTAAAGAAGTTAAACCTCCTGAAGATCTCCAGGACCTCGGTGTTCGATTCTTACAGCCGTTTGTCAATCTGTTATCTAAAGGAACGTACTGGTGGATGAATACATTCATCAAGACTGCCCATAAAAAACCAATAGACTTGAAAACCATAGGCAAGCTTCCCATTGCTATGAGAGCTCTGACCAATTACATTCGCCTCAATGAGGCCTTTGAAGCACAGAAGGTATGCAAAGCGTGGGATTATGTCCGGCCTCTTACTCAGTGCATGCATTTTTCGTTGCTTTTTATGCTCTAAGCATGACATAAAATGATATAAAGAGGCACGATGCAAATGAAGTGTTCATTAGAGTAGCTTTCCATACACAGAGAGCTCACGTACTCGCTTGTACCTCGGACACATAATGAAATTTCTCTGCCTTAACGTGCATTTCAAACACATTACTGGCTTAATGTGTGTAAAATCCATATGGCCTCTATTTTGATGTGGAAAGTAATTATGGACTATATTCACTGATAACCACTATTGTTCTTCCTAATAAGACCCTGGAATCATTCAATTACAGAGTCAATATTAGCGAGACCTCGTGGGACTGTTTTTTCATGTTATTTCAGTTACCGTTTGTCCATAGTAGAATTCAAGGCCAAAACTACCTCAGCTCAAATTCTGTTTGACTCCCTGGTGAGAGCTGAGTATATTCAGGATTTTAAGAGAAGTCTTTTGCATTCTATCTGAAAAGAGTGTAGGTTTCCAGTTTCTGTTCACAGGAAAACAAAACCTGTCAGCTCCCTCCCTCTTTTTTTTTTTTTGTTCTCCCCCAGCAAGCCGGAAACAACACACTTGTTTGATCCCTGTTAAGGGAAGGAAAGAAATGATGGTTCTTTTTGTGGAGTAGAGTACAAATTAATGCTTAGTTCTAACTCTGTAAGAACAAATGAAACAATAACTGTAGTTCCTGTGCTTTTCTAACTCAAAGATTGCAACTGGTTGCCAATGAATTAAAGCAGGGCTAAAAAATATACCTGAGGTCAATGTATAACATAGTCCTTACTAATTTCTTTTGTTATTCTGAACAGAACAAAAGGCCATCATCTCCACAAGGATCCGGATCAATTTGGCGTGCTCTCTGCTGTGCTTTTGGAAGACCCTTACTTCTCAGTAGCACATTTCGTATTCTGGCTGACTTGCTTGGATTTGCTGGTCCACTCTGCATCTCTGGGATTGTTCACAATGTTGGCAAAGGAAACAACACCATCCGCCCACAGGTACTGTCAAAATGTCATAAAAATAGAGGAGCTAAGAAAGGTAATTCTACGACTGTGTATTATTTGGCCTCAGTAAAGAAAGTGGCTCTGCAATGTATTTGTGAATTCTGGAAATGACAGTAAGTGTGTACTCCCTGTACTCTGCTTTTATACCTTCTTGGGGAGCAAAATACGTTACCTGTGCATCTAGTCAGGCTTCTGTTCTGGAAAATAACCTCATTCAAGGTAATGGTAAAGCATATCTAGCATCCTACTACTATCATAAGGATTTTGGGTAGAGTCTTGAGTAGAGGTTGAATCAAGTAGGTGGCTGAGTGCTTTTTCAAAAGGAGGAAGTGTGTTTTTAATAGGCTTGGCTTTTCATTTCCAAAAATAAGTGATGTCTAGGAGGATTAAAGCAGGCTTTTGTCATCAGAGTAATTTAACTGTGACAAAGAATTTCCAGTAGTGTCTTTGGGGAGGTTGGTATTGAAAGATCAACTGAAATATATTTTTTACGGATGCTACTTGATGAATATTTCCCAAGAAGAAACATATATACTTCTTACTTAACTAGAAATTAAAAAAAGAAGAAGAAAAAACAGTAGAGTCAGGAAGCATCTTCTCTTTATAAGGTGAGGTCACTCAGGCTGGATTTCTATGAGAAAGGTCTGTGTATTTCTGCAACTCACTTATTGTTTGATGTAAGTCTTTATTTCTGCAGTCTGTTGACACTAATGGAAATATACCCATTAACTCAAGTATGCTTTGGAATAGGTCCACTGTAAACACTGAAATACATCAGATGCGTTGCAGAAAATTTAACAAAAGCCTTAGGCTAAAATTACTTGTTTATCCATTTTGCAATTCTTATCCTAATATTTGGAAACTTTAACATAGCAAGTAGATTCGATGGAAACCAAATAAAACAGGAAATGAAAAATTAAGACTATAGGGCTATGTTGCAACAAAGTACTGTTGAAGCTCTTGAGCTCTGCTTCTGGATAAATTTTTTGAAATGCTGTTTCACCTGAAATTATACCAAATCACAATTTGCAGGTTATCCTGTTTAATTTTGCTGTTGAAATGTGAGCTAGCACCCCTGTGTGAGAAAAGCTCAGGTCTGGTCCAGATGGGCCATAAACAGCCTCCTCCAGCCTGGGCACGCTTGCTGTGTCTGGCAAAGCCGAGGCCTCGTTGTTGTCATTTACACCATTTGGGAACCACCTGACACCAGTATTCCCTGATGGCGGTAGTCCATGTGTGTTTTTTATCTTTGCTCAAAGTTCCCAAGAGGCTTTTCCTTCTGCCTTGACCTGGTTTATACACATTGTTTTTCTGTTAAGAAGCTAATTACCCTTAAATTTTAAAACTACTTTTGCTGGATTAGTGGAAATATCTTTCTAAAATGTATGAAGGCTTTCTATTCAAACCATCTGTAAACAGCCTGGGGTGTTCAGGAAAACTCCCACATGTATGCACATACCTAGCCAGCTGGGTGTACTTTGGAAATAAATACACCAGCTCTGCTACTAGAAATGTTATATTCTTACTCGTAATGAGTCAGGAAAGGAGAACTTTGCCTTATTAATTATTTGCCCCTGAGAGTCACATATACGTGAGAAACAAGCCGTTTAAAACACTGTCTTATGAAGGCGAATATAACTTGGGGGGAAATGTTGTGTCTGATGTGCTGCTGAGTCTGAGGGCGTTGAGAAGAGTTGCCATACGATGGGATAGAATTGGACAACCTTAGCAAGCTGTGAGTACAGCAGCGAGCATCTATTACCTATCATTTCTTAATTTTAAATAGATTGAGGAGATGTTGTAATGAGTCAACTGCATCTTTCAAACAGAAATTCTGTTTGTGAAAATGAAGGCAAAGAGATAAATCCTGAAGTACAATATTTGCTCTATTCATCAGGCCCTTTGTGACAGATACAAACTACCACAGAGCTGGAAGTCTGAGATCACATGGGTGTCATGGACAGTATTAACTGCTTTAGTTAGTGCTGCGGTTAGTCAGAGCACGACAGGGTCTTAAATTCTGTCACGCTCTTCATGTTTATTTATATCTCCAGTATCAATATTTATGGCCACCCCAGAACATTCTTATGACATGAATTTCTCTGAGTGTTAATCATTTCACACCAAAGAGGCGACTGACAGAATGATAACCTTTATATTTTGCTGGTAGCATCTTCCACATTCCAGTGTTGGGATTAGCAGTTCCAGTATTAGGAATATCTGCTGACATAACACATTGAGATGATACACCAAGCCTACAGACTCATTATCTAAAAAGCTCTAGACATCCTAGTTCCCAGAGTAGCAAAAGGCCCAGTACTGGCATTTAAGACTGTGTGAGCCTAGGGTTTTAAATATTTAAATGGGAGAAGACTTGATTGTACTTGTGATTTTCCAGACCTGTGGTACATTTTCTAAAGCTTTCAGGCTAAATGTAGAGCCTTGAGTCTTCCTTCTTATTCTTCAGAGTTACAGTAAGAATAAATTTACATCCACAGTTACACCTTCCAAGAGTCAAAGGTGAGTTAACTTGATTTGGAGAGCTGAACTTGTAAGACTATAAATAATCTGGAAGAGAGACTCGCTTTTAGTGTGCCACAGCCTTTTTGTAGTATATAATGCTGCTGCAGCCTATCTGAATTAGTGTGGAATAAGTAATCATTTAGGGTTTAAAATCCCATTCAGGTACAAATAACCAAAACTGCAGTTAAATGTCTTTTTGTCTGGACATAACTGCTGGCATGTACCATATTTGTTCAGAGTTTCACACTTGATACAGATTTGAAGAAACAAGTATGCCCAGTGATTGCTTGCGTTCTATTGATTTGACTTTGAAGACTTCTATGAGGCCATGAATACTGTCCCAGAGGGATTCTCTGAGAGCTAATTCTTTATTTAGGTCAGTGGCCAGTGCAGAAATACTTCTGTACATCAAATCTGGTTGAATTCAAAGTATCTAGCTGAATCAGAAAATATTATGGACTGACAATTTACCTTTGAGAGGAAGAAGTAAGTTACCGAATGGAATAGTTTTTATTCCCTGTTTTCCAGCACTGTTGAGTGTCTTTGATAGAAATTTTCTGTGTTCTTATACACTCTTGCACTATATACTTATACAAAAGTAGTATATGACTAGCAAGATGCCTCCTTATGGAAAGAAGGAACATTTGTACAAACAGAGATTTACAGGAGTGGTATCATAATTGCTTGTTTTTATTTGTGTCCAGCATTGGCTTGAATCTCAGTAGCTTGTAACAAATGCCACATAAGTGGGAAAAGGGAGTAAACCTAGGAAATCCACCCAAGTCCCTCTGTGTAGCACAGTAAAAAGTCTTTTAACGGCTGCTCAGTGTGGCCAATGTTTGAAGAAGAGTCAAACACAATTCTTTTGGAAGTGATCAGATATTTATGGAGAACGGCTCTTTGGGGTCGATGAAGGGCTTCTCTGGCACCTCAACAGATGGTTGAACTGCTGCGTGAACAAATCAGACTAGTTTCCTCTCATGAGAAGGAATACTGTGATGCGAGGTGGGAGGCACCATGTCAGGAAATTTGTACTGGATGTGTTCTTGTAAGCGTGTGCTCTTCTCATGGAGTAAAACAAAAGAATCCTTTAAAAACCGATTTTGCTCATGATCTCGTTGACTTGTTTGCCAAGCTAAGCATACTTTTCGCTGCTTTTAAGACTGTAAATTTCTCTACTGGTGTCAAGGGGTTGGATAGTGTGCCTCCCACAGCAAGGGATACAGAAGGAGTGTAAGTAGCAAGAAGCCCTCTGGGAGGGAATAGAGAAGACACCTCTTGCTAATTTTGTCTTTGGTGGCAGCATAAGCCAGCAGTCAGTTTTGAAGAAGCCAAGGGGAGAAAAGGAAGGCAGAGGCATTTTAGTTGCAGATGGCTTCCCAGGGTGAGCCAGCCTCCTGAGTAGTTGCAGCACCAAAGGTATCTGCTTGTTAAAAATAATCTGGAATAAACACACTGCTTTCTCAGTAAGCCATAGATATGCCTCAAAATGCGTTTTAGTGACCTCATGACCTTGCTAGGAAATAATGACCAGAACTGAAAATGCTGAACAAGGTGCTACAAACTAAAATAATGTGCGTAGTTCCAGGAGTTAGAAAGATGTGTTTTTGGCAAGTTGTGAAGATCATCTTAATGTTCAGTAATCTGAGGTGCTACAATAAGGAGATGAATTTCTCTGGAAGGACATTACCTAGTCCTTGCTGACACTGGGCAGTGCACATCTTTTAGCAAATGGCCATACAGACATACCTAAAGTGTCCTAGAGTTTTGGAAGGATACCCGAAATCCTATAAAAGTCATTCTACATTTAAATAAAGCTTACCGAGTTGGCACATTGTATGGCTGTTTCCTTGAATTGATAAACTGTGGGATTTCAGAAAAGGTTGGAAGCACATTCAAAGTAATAAACTGTGATTACCTTTGCTTATTAATTATGTGAAACTGATAATTAATTTACCATTGCACCTGATTTCTAACTTTTTTTTATTTTAGACAAAAATTCTTGGTGTTTTCTTTATTTCATCTCAAGAGTTCCTGTCCAATGCTTATGTTCTGGCTGTACTCTTATTTTTTGCGCTTTTGTTGCAACGGACATTTCTCCAAGCATCGTACTATGTTGCTATTGAAACAGGAATCAACTTGAGAGGTGCAATACAGGTAACCAATGCACTATTAATTAACTTTATTCTCATACAATCATACATGTATTTGTAAATACAAATTATAGTTGTTAAATTGTGAAACGCTTTTCTCCTGAAATGTATTGAATATAACCATTGCCATTACAGCTTGTGTTGACTTAGACCTATATTCTTCCTTCTGCATTTTATTTGATGATTTTCTATAAAAGTTTTTTGTAATATCGAATGCCACATTTCTTCTTACATTTGAGTGTAAATTTGCTGATGGTAAAACTGAATGTAACTTTTGAAAGAACTCGGGTTGTGAGCTACACCTTTTTGTAACGTCCTGTGCCAATAACACAGCTTTAAAATGTCTTGTCATTGTGCTCTGCACAGGAGAGGTGGTATTCCCAATGCATGGAGCAGTGTCTTGTTCCATGGGTCATGCCACCAAATTGACGAGGCATTGTGGGGTCTGTAATTACCAAACACAAGGAAGATTGCTAAAGCGGAGTCCATCCTCATCGTATAACTGTGAAGAGCAGATCAAAGCTTTATGTCGTGCACAAAGAGCTGTGCCGGGAAATGAGAGAACTGGGTGTAGGATTTCAACGTGCTATTGCCAAGTGCCCTGGCTGACCCTCTGCCAGCTTGAAAGGCACCCGTCTAAGTTACACTGCACATCCACTGGGCTACAGAGATCCTGTGAGAGCCTGTGTGATAGATGGATGCTCTCAATAGCAGCGTAATTGTTTAATCCTCTTTTGATCTTGCACTTGGAAGCACTTATCAGCTGCCAGGCTTCTGGATTCCATCCATTGGTTTTCCATTATTAGAGTGAAATAGAAAATTCCTAAAGAAATAAATATTTGACCCAAAGTACATGTAAGAAAATTGCACGTCTTTTATCAAGAAGAGCTACAACTAACTGGAAAATGCATGGACAACAGCAAGTGTAAAAGAGGAACTGTTGGAAAATAGCACTACTTGAATTTTATTTGAGAAAAGCTTTGTGTTCTCTGCACTGGGTATTACACAGAGACCCAGATAGCACCAGGAGTCAGACCATTTATATTCAGAGACTTCTAGCCATCAATTTAAGCAGCAGAATTAGTGTTAATGGAAGTCTCTGTTTCAGTATTTTTATACTTCTTTTTCCTTAGAGTATTTTTCTTTGAACTTTTTCTCTCTTTTCCTTTGTG
This sequence comes from Apaloderma vittatum, assembly GCF_000703405.1. Taxonomy (NCBI): domain Eukaryota; kingdom Metazoa; phylum Chordata; class Aves; order Trogoniformes; family Trogonidae; genus Apaloderma; species Apaloderma vittatum. The sequence continues at coordinate 15,141 of NW_009734047.1, forward strand.
TAAACCTGCCCCATATGACTTTATACTTCATGAGGACACAGCTGGCATTTGATCCAAAGGTGCTCATTGAATCAGGGTGCCTCCTGTCAGCTGGTGAAAGAACACTTTCATTATTGTGTATTAAATTATTTTACGTGATGCCTGATTCTGCACTGAAGTAACTGCTTAATTCAGCACAGAATCAGACCTGTTAGGTCAGGTCTCTGTGAATTAAACTTTGTAGCAGGACTGAGCTCTCTAACAAAATATAGCAATGTTCTCAGCCAAGACTGTGGTCCTGGACGGTACTGGAATCAATTGTTAGAGAAAAATAAGAAGGATTGCAATATGTTGACTATCACATGTTGAATGTAATAATATTTTATTCACACTAGTTACAGCAAGGGCATTCCATGGACAAGCTGGAGGTAGAACTCAGATTTGTTAGTATGGTTCTTGGGCCTGTTGAGGAGTAAAGGGTTCATTCTCCTGCTGATCCACAGGGATGCAAAAAGGGAGCATTTGGACAGCTGCTATGTACATAATTGCATTGTGCTTTTTGTGAGTCAATAATAAGACAATAGCTTAAAAATTTTCATCATAACACAGAAAGCCAAACCTTAAGCTTTTCGCTCAAGTTACTGGGAATGCTGTTTTCCCTCGACACACTGGACTACACCTGTGTTTTAGGTGGAGCTAGAAACCTTACTTTATTTCTGTATGCTAACACCTTTTGATCTCTATTCCAGACAAAAATATACAATAAAATTATGCAGCTTTCAACCTCTAACATGTCTATGGGGGAGATGACTGCAGGCCAGATCTGTAACCTGGTTGCCATAGACACGAACCAGCTGATGTGGTTCTTTTTCCTCTGCCCCAACCTTTGGGCTATGCCAGTACAGGTAAGGAGATTGAACGTGCTTTTGCTATTCATGTGCATTAGCCTGTAGTGATTGGTTGCTTGTGAATTTTATGAAAGTAGACATATTAAAGAATAATTTGAAATAAGTTTTAAGCTATGAACATTTAGAAACATTATATGTAATGTCACATCTGTGACAGGACTTTAGGTGTTGGGGATTGTACTGGGATCTTGAGTGCTGCCAGACATGCTTTGCATTTGTAACAAGAATTTATAGGGTGCAGCAGGTTGTGTTATTCCAGTGCATTCATTTATTACATCAGGGGAGTTAAGTGGAATGTATTGCAATCGTTTGTCTTCTGTATCCCAGCAGAAGCAAGAGAAGTAGCAGTTTATTAAAAAATATGATCTCTTAGAGATAATGCTTTGAACATCCCTTGAAACTACTGCTGCTGCATGGATTACGCGTTTGAGCCAAATTTATTTGTTATGTGAAATGGTCTTGGTACTTTATTCTCTCTGGTGTTTTTGGTGTCTTGTCTCTCCATACCACTCTCATCCCTTCAGTCTCCTTTCTTGCATGCCTGACGTGGGGCAGTTCCGAGTCACACTCAGCCACCTGGTGACTCCTGGTTCCGCGTCCTAAACCCTCATAGCATCTGTAATGCCTGATGAAATACAGCTGTTTATTATGAGTCTTGAAGATGAAGAAAGCAGAGTGCCCATCTCAGAGGGTACTTTCACGGTTGATTAAAATGAATCTAAGCTTGTTCCCCTACTGAAATAGGAGTTTGTAGGCCGTGTCCAACATGGAGACTCAGTATTTTTACCTCCTTGTTCCAACTCTATAGATTGTGCATTGTGTCACATGAGCTTGTAGAACTACTGAAAAACGTATCTAATCAAACCTAGTCCTTTCCTCAGTGAGGTAACATTCCTCTGAGTCTGTGGTCAATCTCACTAGGTGGCCACATGATTAATTTACGTTTATGCTCCTGCAAGGGTAGAGCAGACACAGAGTAGGAGGAGGTTAGAGGGATCTCAGTACAACCTTAGACAATTTTTCAAAGTTTACACTTATTGAAACGGTGGAAAAGTGCAAAATAGTTTGGAAGAGCCAGTACTTAAACAAAACCATAGAAACCTCCTTTGCTTCCATTTAGGAATTTCCTGAGAAAACTGACACTGTAGTACATAGTTTCATCCAATATTAATACATTACCCTGTGATTCTTTCTGCTTGCTTCCAGCTCCTTAGTGTATTTTTGTCAAGAGTGCTTCAGTGCTAAAAGTAAACACAGACAGAAGAGGCAGCGGAGTTTAAATTCAGTCAGCATTTTCTAAAAGTATCATTTAGTTTCAAAAACATGATGAAAACTCCATTGTGTTTGTGTCACAAAGGGCTCTGGCTCCACCACTATGCAAGGGCCAATTTGGCTGGTGTGGAAGTCAGAAAACTGCCAGAAATCTGCCCAGCAGCTTTGAATTTTGCGTTGCCTGCTCTTGCCCCCAAAATGAAATAATTTCCATGAGACTGTGTACAGACTGCAACAGGCAGATGCTATTTCCAGTCAGTTTCTAACACGGCTTTAGAGTTGCTCAGCGGTTCCTGTGTCATCAACATCTGATACCATTGGTTTTCTGCTCTCACATGTTGAGCATATAGGAATACTACACTGAAAAGTTGAGGGTAGGGAAGAAAAGCCAGCCATGTGGGTGATTGTATAAATTATATGAATGTCTTTCAAAGAGAAGGTGCTAGACTGCTGGCTGTCAGAAGATCTGGATTCTTTTCTGACAATAAAGATACATATTAGAATTGAGTGAGGTTTATAGTTATTCCTGTCAAAAACGAGAATTTTGGTCAAGCTGCTATGAATCAAATGAGCAAGTCCTCCTTTGAGATGGTCCTAAAGTAATGGTAAATTGAATTAATTTACTGACCTAGAAAAAAGCCGCTTTGGTTTAACTATTTTTCCTGCACTTGTTTTTTCCCTCACTGAGGAGAATACTGAGAATGGGCAGTGCAGGTCCTTCCTCATTGCCCATCATAGCGAGTTCCTGAACATGTCTTATGTTCTCTTGTATAGTCTCAATCTTTAGGGAGTATTTGTTCTCTGTAAAACCAATTAACGTCTTCTCACAATAGTCTGGGAGTCTTCACACTTTTGCTATATGTGTTTGAAACATAATATATTACCATATGTCTTCTAGTATCTCTGTGGTAGTGGGAGGTAAATTACTTCTGAGACTGCAGTAGGACCTGGAGGAAGAAGAAATCTGTCTGAGTCTCTGGAAGAGCTCTCGCTGACTCTAGGGAGAGTTGTGCAAAGCCTCAAATCAGGATAGTGAGCGCATCAAGGTGTGAACAGATGATAGCTTAGTAACTGCTCACTTTTAACTGCGCCTTCATGCCTAGAGTTTGCATTTGCTCTGCACACGTGAGCTGTACGTAACTGTGCCTTATGGAGAGACGTTTGCCAGGTCATAGCGTGGCTGCGTTCACATGGTGTATGTGCGTTTGTCTCTTGGGCAGGGTAACTGCCTTCAGTTATAGACTAGTTTTGTGATCTACTCTGGGAAGGCCAATATATGTAAAAACATTTTACTTTCTAAAGTTTCTTTATTATTTTGAACAAGGTTTTTTATTGTTTTCTAGCTCTTAACCTAACAATCAGAATTTCAGTGTCTGCAGTGGATTTTGTAATTATTCTTGACTTAGAAGACCTAGTTACGTTTTCTATACAGTCCAGATAATTTGAGCCCCATCTTTGCTGAGTCAATAGGAGCTTTATCATTGCCTTAAGTTACTGTTCGAAGGCCACTGAAATCCATGAAGAGAGGCCTGGGGAACTCTGTCAGTTGAAAGATGCCCTCAGTGGGCTTGGCTCAAACCCTGGGAGCAAAACGAGGCCCTGTAAAGCCTTTCCCCTCCACCTCCGTTTTATAAACACCCTTGTTTGATTTCATTGTGATTATTAAAAACCCCTCTATTCTCATATCTCTGGTTCATTGGCAGGAATAACTTAGTTGTAATGAAAGGACATTTGTCTCTTTCAAACCTGGCCACAAAGCTGTTTCTGGCTGAAAGCATTATGCTATCTTCAATTAATAACCAAGACAAAATAACCAGAGCTATTGGTGAGTTTCTTGCTAGTGATATATATCTCTGGCAGGTAAGAGCTTTGGGATTTTGATGAAAGGGAAGCAAAGTCTTTCATTACATATTTTTTTTATAAATATGATTATTACCTTCTCAGAAATATTAATGAGAGCCTTCTCAGCTGCCAAAGGCTGTCCTCCAGTAGCACTCCAGCAGTATTATCTATGTACTATCTATTTTTGACTGCTTAGAGTACAGTGTGCTAAGTCTAGAATTACTTGCAATAATGCTTACAGATTTCAATGCTTTTCAGATAATGAATGTTCACATAGTTAAACTGAAAATATTTTTTTTCTCCTATACAAGATTGATATATTTGAAAAGTTTGCCCTTGTTGTTGCAATATAAAGAAGAAAAAAAAATTGGGTCATCTATTCAAAACATTGAATTATTGTTGCAAATACTGACCCTTTCAATAGCCAGGGTGGGGAGTGGAAAGCAGCGGTGAGCTCACAGCTCCAGTAGAATCCAGTAGGTAGAACAGCTTCCCTCTTGTCTGTGAGAAGCTGAGGCAGTTTCTAGAACCAGCTGGTCTCCTGATGTCCTTTACAGTCACCCCGCAGTGGGGAAAGCACGAGGTCGGTGTTGCCCTTTGACTTTGTAGCTCTGAACATCTCTTAACTGTGCACTGCTCAGTGCCTTCCTGTCTTTTGAGTGCCTGGGTTGTCTGCCCATGAAGAAGCAGTTGGGAATGAGTATTCTGGTTTGTAAAGACCAAGACCGTTTCATGTTTTGGATGGGAGCTCTGTCCAGTCTGTCTGATAGGGCTTTTGCATGTTTTCTTTGGCTGCATACACTCATGGATTTCCTGACTTCACATGGAAGCAGATTGCTCACTTCTCATTAAAAGATTTTTAATTTACAATTTAACCTTTTCTCTTACTAGATTTGTGGTGTATATACAACAGGACTTTACTTCCATGTTCCTGTGTGTTTCCTAAGTAAATACTGACTTTAAGAGCTGTGTTTCAGTTTAGTTCATCTGCAGAGAGGCATCAAAGTGTTGCTAAGAAAATAACACAACTGAATTTTCTCTCTGGGTAGCTTAAATGTGGAGACTAAGGACTCTTTTTTTCTTCATGGAAGCACTCAATTCCCAGAATGAGGTGTGGGACTGGATGGGATTATGGCTACTGTGCTTCAAAATGATGGAAGATAGTGTTTTTGTGTGGGCTATGAGAGTATGCAGATATGACAAGAGGAGTAGATAATGCTTTAAGGAAATTACCAATTTATTTCTTTTAATTAAGGGAAATAATGTGTGAAATGAACTTTCTGCCACTACAGCTTCAGATTTATTTTTCACCTTGTACTGATAAAAATACAGAGTGTCAGTGCTCCAGATTGTTCAGGAGTCAGTTGCTAGAACAGTGGTAATTATCACTGGTAGCTTGTATGTCTTGTTTGCATTTATTGAGCTGCCTACAGTATCCCTTTCCATCCAGCCTGTGGCTCTCTAGATTCTTATTTATCCAAAGACAAATTTTATTTTTTCTTAAGCTGTTTGTGTCACATTTTTTTTAACAGATATTGCCAGTGCGATACTATGCATCCTTAAGACAGTTCCTTGCAAGTTTATGTTAGAGTTTATTTGCTGTGAAGATTCTTAGTGATATGATTTATGGTGTTCCATTTTTAGGTACTTGTCAGCAATAATGTCATGTTAACATTATATTTTTAATAATATTTCATACTAGCTGCTATAGCAAGCAAAGAAGCACTCCTTTGTGGAAGTCCGTTGTGTTGTTGACTAGTGAGTTCTGATCAAACTGGGAGATGTAATTTCTTCCCTGGTATAAAAATGCTTCAATGTCAAAGAAGGGGGGAAAAAAAATCATTAAGTCCAAGAAAATGCTTGCTGTGTCATCTGGCCAATGGGGAAATATATTTAACAGTGACTGTAAGGGAACATCTCAGTGTATTACTTAGTAGTATTTAAAAATAACTGTTAAATTTTATTTAAAGGGGTTTTTTATAAATGTATTTTTTTAACTAAAGTTATTTTAAGTATCTGTGAGAGTTACATTATAGAGGATCGTCCAGCTCCCCTGTGATGGTGATGCAGAACGGACGACGCCTGGGGGCAGGGTTAGTTGCAGTGGCTGTTGGTTTTGAACACACTATCCAGTTATGCTGTGATTGCCCTTTGTGGTGCACAAAGTGAAGCTGTCCCAAGCCTTCCCCTCGCTTTCTTTCTTCTCTCCCAACAGATAATTGTAGGAGTTCTTTTGCTCTACTACCTTCTTGGAATCAGTGCCTTAATTGGAGCAGCAGTAATCATAGTCCTTGCACCTGTTCAGTACTTCGTAGCAACAAAACTCTCACAGGCCCAGAGAAGCACGTTGGTAAGTCTCTTCAGACTCATACATAGTATAAATACAGTCTCTGGTAGTTATGCATTGGTCTGTGATTGGAATTACAAAGCTAACCATGGACATTGACCATGGTAAGTGTAGGCAGTAAAGATGCAGGTTTTGGGGGTTATATTTTTAAACAAGCATGCGTTTCCCTAAGAGAAAAAAACAGACTTAAAATCTTTCCAACTTGCAAAGGTAAGTGGCCAATAATCGTTGACTGAAACAGCTTTGCACGGTCAGGTGTTGCACAAATAAATGAATCATGCAGGGCAGCCTTCCCCTGTGAAAAGGTAATGCCTTCACATCTACACTACATATCCTTCTAGAAACATACACAGCATTCATTCCTTTCAAACCAAACAGACAATGAGCATTGCCTAGAAATTCCTGGAGATGGGAGCAGCACCTTTTGTGCCAGAAATGTCTCAACTGTGCAGCACAGAGTGACACAAACACCCTTGGGCTAGCCTGCAAACTGGAAGTAGTGTAACTTCCAGTTACACTTTCCTGGGAGTATCGCTTTACCAGTGTATTGTTGTGCCTGAGCCAGCTGGCCCTGCTCAGAGCTAAGGTCCCACGAACGTGGCCGTGCTGCTGTGAAGCCTGGCATCCATGTTTCTACATCGTGTTGGTTGAGCAGAGTGTCCAGTGTGTGCCCAGCTGTAGCTTGTCCATGTGTTCTGGTCCCTGTACCCCATCAGTGTGCCTGTGGAAAATCCAGCCGGTGTGCAGGGCAGTGGAAGTCGGCAGAGGCTGCCTTGCTGGCGACCAGAAAACTGACAGAGGAGTAGAACATTCACTACAAGCTGTGTGATGCAGGAGTGTGAACCAACTGCCTGTTTGCTTTAGCTCCAGGCAAGCTCACCTTTGTGAAAAATAGTAACAAAACATCTGAAGGAACAGAACTCGTGAAGTGTACCTGACTGGTTACAAGGGAGTGCATACGGTTGTTGTGTGATCTGTATGTTTAGGTGACAGGAGGTTGAATTATACTCTTTAAGTGAATACGCGTGTAAATGTTGCAGGAGTACTCCAATGAGAGACTGAAGAAGACAAATGAGATGCTTCGAGGCATTAAGCTCCTTAAACTCTACGCTTGGGAACACATCTTTCACAGCAGCGTAGAGGAAACCAGACAAAAAGAAATGACTAGCCTCAAGTCTTTTGCCCTTTATACCTCCATATCCAGTAAGTCTCTTCCTTCTTTCTAATCCACTGTTCAGCTCAAGTGCCACTGCTTTATTAGTTACTCAAGAGTCTACCGTTTCTCTGTTGAAATTGTTTCAGTTGCTTTAGGCTCTGATCCATACTCCTCACTTTGCGTTCAGTCAGACTTTCCATTTAATTCAGTCGAATTTTGCCTGTATGGGAAAGATGCCTAAAAGACCAAGTCAAGATTAATGCTTCATCGCATTAGCTTTTCTGGCACGAGTGTTTGATGGGCTACCTTCAGTCGGCAATTTTCTCCTCCATAACATAGCATTCAGCAAAAAGACTGTGTTGATGGTTCTTTTCCTTTTCTCCTGCATTTTGCACAATATGATGTATCAAATTATGTGATAGGAATTGGTTTTGCATTGAAGCTCCAATAGATTACACTTATACTTTCTTACTCAAAATTTGGGGGTTTTTTATAAAAACGAGTGATTCTTAAGAACATGTCTATATCCTAAGAAGGTAAAGCAGGAGAATCCTGACAATTTCATTAGTCCATATCCAGATTCTTTTGTCTCATGTTACCTTTCAAACTGCTCTAAGGCATTTATCCTTTTAAAAAGACCTAGGGCCAATTGAACTCTGTGTTTGAGGAGATCACATGCAACACTTGTATAATTGCTATTGTAATACTTAAGAATTAATTAGTCAGGTCATACTGAAGAATGCTGTTCATGTAAGATATTAATGAAATGGAAACTTTTAGTGAGAAGTATTCAAATGCCACAAGCTAGCTGTACTAATATCTGCTAGACTATTAAGGAAAGCTACTCCTTAGGAAAACGGCTTCCAAGCTGGTTAGTATTACTTGATTTAATTCACCCAAGGTACACGCGGCTGACTTTCTTCCCTGTCAAATGATCACAAAGGTAATGTACGCTGACAGAAAAATCCTGATCCCACTGAATTTAAGTGACATTAAGCCGAGGTTTTCATTGAATTCTGAGACCAGAATTTCGCTCTGGGGATCTTGAGGTGTCTGTGCTTGGAGAGCAGTTTCCATTTTGACATAAACCAGAATTTAGCTGGAGTAGATTGCATGACCAGAAACTCCTGTCCTCTACCCACATCAGCACAGGTGGGCTCCCTTTGTTTGCACTACTTTATGTGGCACTAAAATCTATTTAATGTAGTCAGAGCCACAGGTTCAGCTGTAGAACTGAAGGAGCTGTGGATTTGACTTTTCAGTCCTTGCAATATCATTTGTAACAGTTACAGAAAGGTATGTTCATCCCAAGAGTACTGACTATTCTGTAGGTGTTTTCCAGCCTCAGCAATTCTGTGATTCTGTGAAATAGTGACAGAAATATGAAGCCCTATTATTAAAAACAACTTTAAATATGTGCTGGTGCTTCTTGAAACATTGTGTGTATTTGCGTTCTTGTTTGTATTATGTGTGTTATTTTGTGTATGTAGGACACAGTAGATCAGTTGCTCAGCTGGGGTGAACCAGTACAACCTTTTTATGTTGTTGCATATCATTTTGGCTTATGAAGACTTTCAGTAGTTTCAGCTTTAGAAGTTCCTTACACCCTCTGTCTTCAGCAGAAATTATACTGATCTTTACAAACTTGCACTTCAGCAGACTATATAAGGAACATAAAATAAAGGAGAATTTGATGGGTTTCTTACCGTAACTGTAAATAGAATGACAGGCATAATCAGCACAAAGCACTATTGCTAATATTATAGTGAATGTATTATTTCCTTTTTTTTTAAGAAGGAAAGAAAAAAAGAATGAAAAGGCAGGAGATGACTAAGATTTTATGTATTATTGATCAAGAGGAAGGCAGATACAAGGTTATTTTTTCTATATGCTGTTTTAATGTACAGTGGTGAATAGACTTGGGAATACTTTTCTAAGTATCCTTAGCTGTTAACGGAAATTAAAGAATGTGATTGGAGCTACTTGTATTCATGAGGAATAGGTTTGCATTGCATTTCAGAAAATACACCTACAAGTTTCAGGGCTTTGTTGGCTAGACCGCAAGAGAATTCCCTTTCAAGACCACATGGAAGTTGGATCTCATCTGCCTCAGCCCTGTGCCTGGATCCAGTTTGTACATATATGGAATTGTTCATGGGTTCTAAAAGAGCTATTATAGATATTAAGTCTTCCTATAATTTTCATTAAATATACCCTCCAGCATCAAAGCTGGCTTGTGAAGTTGGTTAGTGACACCTTTTGAGTTTCAACAGTGAATTCTTTAACTGCAGCAAAGAAGATTCCTTGTAATTTTTTTCGTACTGATTAGCAAGATAATACTATGTTCAATTTTACAGGATTTAGTATACATTATATATTCAGGAAAGACAAAGAAAAGGAATGGTTTTCCTATTTCTGCCTAATTTGAATTTTTGCCTAATCTGTCAGAAGCAAAATAACTCTGGGCTTTCTTACAGGAAAATAACAGTGGTTGCTATACCAAAATATTCAGAAATGACGGAAAACTTTTTTCCCACTTTGCCGACTGCATTTTTCCAGTAACAAAGTACTTATGACTGAGTCTAATCACGCCAAAAGTTTTAGCTGCAAACTACATTTATGTTAGAAAACACTTTATTATTCTGGGCACTTCCATAATTGAAAAATAAAAATAATTTAAACCCTACCAAGTTCCAGTGGCTCAATAAGCCCTTATTTATTTGCTTGAAAGAAGATGTTTGAACTGATGTCCTTAAGAGGTACTCGTGATCTCACAGAAAAGCAAAATTCCGATTGACTTCTTGGGAGCCAGCAAGTGACCCAAGCTGTCTTAGCCGCAGTGGACTCTGCCAGTCCTACAGCGCCTTCAGTCTGCCCAGCTTTGTATGAGCTGTCAGCTCGTACTGGGGACGCAGAGCAGGATCCATCTCTGAGAAGTTTATCAGGCACAGGCTAAACAAAAAAAACAGTGGCTGGCCTCTTACTTTTCTGTTACTCATGCACTGATCTTGTAATTGTTTCAGCTATAAATTTTATATTCTTTGTTGTTTACTCCATGAAATAAAAAGGAGCAAAGGTCAAAATGAAAAGGTGATGTTTCAATAATACCCTCAGGTTGCAATAGAGCGGATGGTAGCTCTGGTTCTGACTTGAGCTTCCAGATGGATAATGGGTTTTTATTGCATCCTTAATCTGTATTCCTGCCTGATCTAGAAGAGATCCCTACACAGAAATGGTGTTTGGTTGCTTCTCCCTGTCTGTCTCTTTAATAACCTCTGAATGCTGTAGGACATGAGTTGCTACAGTGAGGGAATCCAGGGCACCAAGACAGAAACTGTTGGAGGTCAAGGAGAAAACTGGTTCATTGCATTTTAATAACTCAAGGTCTAGCTGGAATCAAAGCTCTAGCACATTTAGGTACTGTCAGAACCTCTGCTGAGCTCCTGAGGACATTCGCAAAGTAGCCAAGCCTGACAAAACAGGGCTTTAAGTCCTCAATAAGAATAAACTAAGTCAAGGATACAATGCAGAGTTGCCAATCTTTCCTTGCCCTTCAAACTGCGCCCAGAAGCCAGAGGGGACAACAAAGAGGGGACACCTCCACTTGGGAGGTGCTGCCCCAGAAGGAGGTCACGGCTTGGGGTGCGTGCTGTGGCTCTCCTGGGCAGCCCCATCATGAGGCTCTGGGTCGGGACAGAGCGAACTGGGGACCAGCCTGGGGGCAGCCCAGCTCTCCAGCCTGCACAGCCGCCGGCGGCGATCCTTCCCTGCGCTGTCGGGCACCCCGCTCACCCGCTGGCCTGTGTACCAGCTCAGCCCTTCTGCCCGCACTGAGGCAGAGACCTGCGGTGCCCCTGGTATGAACGGTGTGTGGCCTGATCCCAGCTCCACAGCAGCAGATCTGTCCTCGTTTTCTAGGGTGCACCGCTGGGTTCTGTCCCGGCAATGGGAAGGAAATTGCAGGCATTTTAAAACAGTGTGCTGATGTTTGTAGATACTTGCACGGTTTTCCTGTCTTAAGCATAGAAAATACCATTGTAAACCAGTGCTAGTAGTATTTGAACATTTAGCATGCCTGAATGGAAGTTGTTACTAAATGTTCCTACGTGTTTTCCTTCACAGTCTTTATGAATGCAGCAATACCAATTGCAGCTGTACTTATAGTAAGTATGGACTTTTCTAAGTAGCATTAATTATAACTGCATTTTCAAGTATGAGATGTGGAAATGAGGAAGGAGGAGGACAGGATGGAAACCTGCTGTGCATTTGCAATTCCCCTGGCAGAGAATGGAAAATGCCCACTCGTCGTCAGTGACCAGAGGCAGCCCTGAGTATGCAGCACTCCCTCAAACTGTTAAGAAAGTATAAATTAAGTTTCTGTAAATTAAATGCTTATGAAATATGAAGTCTTTTTGCATTTCCTTCTCCATGACAAAACACTGATGATGATGTCTATCTCTCTGTAGACATTTGTGGTCCATGCTCATCTGACAACGAAGGCTGACTTCTCCCCATCTGTGGCATTTGCCTCCATCTCCCTGTTTCATATTCTTGTGTCCCCATTGTTCCTGCTCTCCAGTGTTGTTAGATCCACTGTCAAAGCATTAGTAAGGTGAGAACTGTGAAATTAATGTCTTTGCTACCACTTCTATGACTATTGAGGATGTGTCTATTGCTTATTTTACAATTCTAAGTTTACAAATAGTGTGGTGAATATTTATCTGTTGTTGTAAATTGCTTCCCAGCTTTTAACCTTGTATGGTTCCTCATGGGCCCAGTTCTTTGCTGATACAGTTGTCACAACCAATATTTTGTGGTCTGCAGCTAGTACTTCAGTGTGTAGAATGAGTTGAGCTACACTGGCACTGTGTGCAGCATTTGTGTGGTGACAAGAAAGGAAGTGAAAACTTACTGAAGATTTAGTTTTGTAAACCACCGAAGTGTTTTCCTCCATCAAGCATGTAGAAGGAAGAAAGGTAATCATGTGTGTTTCAGTGTATATCTCTTGGGCTGTGCTCAGCCTCCACACCTCTGCCTGAGAGATTGCCTGTTGGTGAAGAGTTAGATTAAATCAAATAAAAAAAACTTCATAAAAATCACTGTTAGTGTGATAGTAAGTTAATGACTAAATGTCTACTCCATGGTAACCCTGGACTTGTGGCCAGTTGTTGTGCCAAGGCTGCAGCCAGCGGAGTGCCTGAGGGCCCACCTTGGCAGTGGCAACAGGCATTTGGTTTGGCTTGTCTAAGGATTTCTTTGTAAATTAAGCCTGTTAATGCTGCAGGAACAATTCTAAAGCAATTAGTATCAATCAATTAGTATTGATTATTGCTAGCTGGGAGCTCTTCATGAGTTATTCTGTAGGTATCTGCTCATTAGCAGGCTATTGCCCTGCCAAATGCAGCACAGGCAGGAGTCCCGCAGTTTAAACTCTGTAACGAAGTTGACATGATCCTTGTCTTCCTGGCTGTATCCAGAGTGCATTGCTCCGTAGCGCTGCTGTGCTACTCTAGATGTGTCTTCCAAGCAGCCCTTCCCTCAGTGCTGTGTTTGGGAAGCGTGTGCTAGATATTTTCCAACACATGAAAACACATGCTTGCTTACATACTTTGGTAAATGTGAAAAAGCAGACTTGTTAGAAAGCTGCGTTTGTGCCAGCTGAGCACAACTGATGTTTACTCGTCATAGCTGTGTCTTGCCGTTACACCTTCTGGCTAATAAGTAGCTGATCAGTAAGACCAGGTAAAGGTAACGTAGATTGATAATCAAAGTTGTACTTCAGCTTTCTTTAGGATATGCCAATTGGTTTTAGTAAGTGTACAAGAGAGCTTCTCCTGTAGTGGCAGAAGGGAACCGAGTGAAGCAGAGGAAGATGCAGCAGTGAAGCCAGCATGTAGAGGATACTAAGAGGACATCACTGCCTTTGCGTCTTAGGCACTTCACAACCCCTGTTCTGTTAATATTGGCTACAAGCACTGATGCCGGATGCTGTTGAGCACAATAATCTCCACAAATAAACTTGTCAGTATCTTTAATCATTACACATGCATCCAATTGCAAAGCATCCTCATGGGTTGTCATTGACACCATCAGAACAACTGTGTGATTGCTTCCAATGGTAGAACAGATTTAAAGCTGCTCTTCCACAAAGGGCCCCTGCAAACTTTTCAGGTTACGGGGTGAGAGTGTTTGCTTTTGAGAGGGGGAACTGCTGAAAGTCTTTAGGAAGGTGAGAAATTCTGTTATCTCTTTGAAAAGTTGGGGGATTTTAATATGTAGAATGTTTGTGTTACTGAAAATTAAAACTGAGCAGCCAGATGATGTATTTCTTAAATGTGAGGTCTTCAAGGACAAAGGGTACAGTGTACAATTTTCCATCAGCAAAGGTCAAGTAGCGAGAGTGGCATTATGTATCTTACTGCGTTTAATATGAACCAGTTTTCTCAGTCAGCTGTGCAAATAACCCTGTTTTAATCAATACGTCTATTCTGTGGCTTAAAAATAAGCTACCCCGTGGAGATATTGCAATACAAGCAAAGTTGCAATGTCAGCAAGAGCTCTGCAGAGAACATACTTATTTTTTATCCTTCAGGACTGTATAATGGTGCAGCATCCTGAATTATGAGTTGCTATCTCAAAAAAAAAGATTTTTTCACTTTTTTATACTGTGTTTTTTCAGTAATTGCCATGGGAGCAGCAATTAGAGAATTAAGCAGAGCATTGGGCAGAGGGATTGCAGAGAGAAATCTTGGCACTTAGGGTGCAGCCAGCTTGATAGGCAGCCAGAGAGCAGGGAGTAAAATCAAGCTATTGAATGCTTTAATAGTGACATGGTCTTGTTTGGGTATGCATGGATCAAGAATACATTTGCTGTCTTTTCTTCCTCCCCCTCTAGACACTTAAGCAGGTACACGGAAGACTTCTCTATCTGCTTTATCTTTATACCTTCAGAGCAATTACTCAAATGGCAGTGTCATTTTTCTGTAGAAAATGTAGGTGCAGCAGCATGCCAACTCCAGATAGACAGCATCTAATCCATCATTTGATCCATTTAAAAGATATTTAAAATGTTCTTTTAAACATCTGGTTTACTGAACAAAAAAGGTAAGATCATTCCCAGCCCTGTTTTTCAGAGCTTTGTGCGAATAGATACCAGTCTCTCTAGTGATGCAGCTTCTAATTTCTGCCTCTGCCTTTGAGATAATAGACCTTCTCATTGAAGAATTTTTCTCCAACATTGAACCCAAATTAGTTACTACTCCTCTTGTCCCATCCTAAATAGTTACTCTCCTCCTTTTCAGCTGCTTCGTTTGTTGTACCTGCTCTAGCTGAATTCACCCCACGTAGTCCTCCGCTGCGGTCAGGTTGCCAGAAATCCTGTAGAACCAGTTCTCTCCCAGACAGTCTCCAGTTGGCTTCTATTTCTCTGTGCAGGTAGCACGCGCTGTGCAGGGAGTCAGCCTTGGGCAGTGCTGTGATGCCTTGGTCCAAGCACTGTTTTGGCGCCAGTGGGGTATCTCATTAGGTTCTTAGAGGAAACTGAAGTCTCCTTCTGAAGGAGAAATGCCTGGTGGTGGAATGGAAAAAAAATGCTGGAGTGTTTATTTTTATTTTTAAGATTTGCTAACAGGTAGCCACGTATCACTATGCAGCACCCTTTGCCTGTTTCCCCACAAGTAACCCCAGGCTAAATATTGCTATCAGTTTTTTCGGTCCTTTTTTGTAAATTTATTTTTAGGAACTTAAGACCTTCTGGCACTTGAGCATTTTGGAGACTAATAGTTAACTTATTTCCAGCTAATTGAGTCCCTTTTGATGTCGAGCTCATGATTCAATCCTCTTCCTTCACAAATTTAATTTGCTGTCCCTGTGAGTAGACAGATTAGACGTACATTTTATAAAGTCAGGTACAGGCATAAAATTGATGTCATGATCTGTTAAATGTCATAATAAAGGTACATTATCTCTTAGCTAATTAAATCTTAAGCAGATTGTGAAGTTGTTATGCCTTCTCCTTTGTTGCTGGCTGTCAGAATTCCTTTTATATCTCATCTGTTGAACACTGTTAAGTTAAGGTATATTCCTGTATCATGTTAGCTCATACGGTTTGTATTTCATCACAGCTGGTTGAATTTAGCTCACAGTGTACAGATTTCATCAGATTCCCAGTGTTCATAAGACTGGTCAGTAGAACTGACTGTGCAACACTTCATAAATGACATTAATTTTACTTCAGCACGTGCCTTCAAACCCAGCTACTCTTGTAGCTGGTCTGCATCCCACCAAATGCCTGAAGAAATCTTTTGTGTAATCTCGCTGGTGATATCAGAAAAGACAAGTCTTGAGAAGCATCTGCACAAACCATTAAAATATCGTAGCTGTTAATAGACAACAGGGCAGGTTTTGCCAACTTGGTTGCGGTAAAGTCTCGTTGCACATTTTCATAGCCTGTTACAAAATGCAAACAAACAAACCACATAGCAGACAAAGTACTAAAAGGGATGCTGTATAATAAACATTTGAGTGAACAGAAGTTTTGCATTCCAGGTTGAAGTGTGATTGTTTTTTGCCTTTCAGTGTGCAAAAACTGAGTGAATTCCTGTCAAGTGAAGAAATTGGAGAAGAGCATGATAAATCTTCAGAGCTAAGAAGTGCAGATAATCACAGCAAATACCAGGCAGTGGTGAGTAATGACGTTTAACTGTAGATTAAGTGGCTGGAGTAATTTGCACCCAGAATAAAATTTTCACTTTTCCATCTCCTCCTGATGATTTCTTGCAATTGCAAAAGCTCTTTTATACCCTGAACTGTATAGGTCGTAACAGGGTGGCTTATGTTAGGGACATTTGGCTGGTACTGCCACCAATTAATGCTTATTTCTGTCTTTCTGATCTTCCACAGCCACTCAAAGTTGTTAACCGCAAGAGGCCTGCTAGGGAGGACTGGAACAATTACAGCTCTCACATGAGAAGACCCATTAACATCACAGAAGCAGATGATTTTTGTGTAAAGGTGATATGAAGGTCACTCTAATAACACTTACTATAGCTCGCTAAGAATCACCTTTATATTCCAGTGGCGGTTTCAATTCAAGAACCAGTGTTTTGATGTGAACTGTCAGATACTTGTGCTCGTGTCGGACATTAACTTCCACCTTTCTATGTCTTCCATTTTAAGAACTGGCTACTGATTTCTGTGTTGTGGTTAGCTGTGGATATTCCTCTAGGTTTCGGATTTTCTAGATTTCAGATTTTCTATTTGAAGTGTTTAAGTCAGTAGCCCTGTTCTCATGACAAAAATTTCCAACTCACAACAGCCCAGGTTGGAAGGAACCTTGAAAGTTCCTCCAGTCCAATCTGTTATGTATGCCAATGGCTATACAGAAAAATGCTACAAAGAAAATTTAAAATAATTTGGTTTGGACAGCCCTAAAGTAATCTTGTTATGGGTCTTCCCTTTCTCTTTGGAATTCCTAATAGCCTTTCAAGATGAAGTTAAAAACTAACCACCAAAGACCTAACTTTGTTGAAGAAAAGATTCTAATTACCCATGCTGCTTTGAAGACTGATGCTCCTGATTTGCTATAGAAATGGCCAGAAGTAATAAAAATCCTAGTGCTTGTTGCAGTGATGATGCTGTTTATTTAGCAAGTCTGCTCTTACATTTGCATTTCCGGCACAGGAGAATGAATAATTCAGTTTCATGAGACTAAGTAGGACAACCAATAGTGCTTTCAGCTCTTTTTTAGAGTCTGTCATCTGCCATGCTGCTTCAGCGCAGAATCCTTCTTGAAACAGCTTCCAGGAAAATAAGAGTATTTGAGAGAGCTTTGGCGGGGCGGGGGGGAAGAGACAGCCTGGAGTGACAACAAAGGTGCTTGTCACAAAGGAGAGGCCAGAGCGGTGACCTCAGTAAGGACAGTATTTGCAAGGTCTTAGGCAGAAAGCCAGGACCTGCTATAATTTTTGGCTCCGTGTGCTGACATCGTTGTCACCCATGGCACCTGGGTCAGGGGACTCCTGCAGTTGGCAAGAAGTGTCTCTGCAGCTCCTTGCCTATGAAGGGGCATTTTTTGAGAGAGGATCCTCTAGCTGTCTTCGGTAATCTAGAGGGAGGAACACTGCACTTTCTTGTGCTCGTTTTGTCAGCTTGTTTCTCAAGATAAGCGTATCACTTTTTTTATTTTTTTTCCTCTGAGGTGGGATAAAATCGTCCCATTCCACTTGTCTCAGATCAAAAAATGTTGTACCTTCAGTTGCTGAAAGGCTTCAAAGGCTTCAGGAGCTCTGAAAAAGTGAGAGGGTTCTGTATAAATACAGGCCTTTTAAAATTGTCTCCTGTTTCTCACAGTATCCATGGAAATCTCCTCCATTTAAAGTCCTGAACAGGCTTTGTTTCTTGTTTTTAGCCTTTCTTGATGAAAAGATTTCTGTATCTAGCAAAGCCTAGGTTATCTGAGAATCATAGCAGAAATACAAAGGAAAATACTGCAATAGGCAGCAATATCTTATTTCTGTGGAAAGTTCTGCAAATCTGGTTGGAAATTGGACCATGTAATTGCCCTGTATGCTGCGGTGTGTTAAGTGACATCCAGTGCTCTGCACAGAGCAAACTGTGACCCCGTACACAGTTTAATCATGTTGTAATCATCACTTATTTCAAGTGTCCAGCTTATAAGGAACAAAACAAAGGAAACCTTAAACAGCACCTTATTTTTCTTCAGGAGTTTTGCAGAGGTTCTTGCACATCAGCACACAGGCCTTTACAAAACCGGTCACTTGAAGAGCTTGTTTCCTGCGCTGAGCAAAGGCTAACTCTGTTCCTGTGCTCAGTGTAATGAAAACAGAAGCGCTGAAGAAAAGTCATCTCTAAAGCAGGTTTTCTGTTTCTTTTTTTCTCTCTATCTTGGCATAGATCACAAATGGATTTTTCACTTGGACACCTGAAGGTCCTCCAGCATTGTCCAACATTGATATCCGAATTCCTCAAGGTACCAGATGACATCAAGATACACAGAATAAGATGTTTTTCCATGAGCACTGGGTGAATCAGAAACTTATATATGCCTCCTTCTCTCGTAGGTCAGCTAACGATGATTGTAGGACAGGTTGGCTGCGGTAAGTCGTCTCTCTTGCTAGCCATCCTTGGGGAGATGCAGAAGATCTCTGGGAACGTATTCTGGAGCAGGTAGTGCTATTTAAAAATTCAGGCTTGTGTTGAGTAGGAATGCAGAAGAAAGCCCAAATCTATCTGGGGAACCTTTTTGTGGAGTCAGGCATTTTGTAGGTGTACATTAAAGATAAAATATTACCCTAATGGTAGGGGATCACATCAGAAAGAACTCCCAGCCAGGATCACACGACGTTAATAGGAATAGATAACCATACCTGGGCATTCTGCACTCTGGCAACGTGAAATCATAACTAATTTAGCATCAGAATTCATTAGCTGGAGTGTTGTGCTGCACAGAATGGCACTTGTGCTTTCGGGCCTAAGCTTGTGTTTTTGAACAGAACTCTAAAGAGGTGCTGGCTCACCAGGAGCAGTCCCTGGCTGTGCGTTTAGATGTGTGCTCCATCCCAGCGCTGCTCTAGTGCCTGAGAAAATGAAGAAGTTTTGTATGTGGCGGTGACCTCGGGATACTCCCTCAGTGCGTCCTGCCTGATTTGAGGAGAGGTAGAGTCACGTCCTGCCCTCCTGTCCCCAGGGGCCACAGCAGCTGCGCTCTGACAGCCACTTGTGTCAAACTTGTGTGCTGGCTGCCAAGGGAATTACGAAAATACTACTGAACTCCACCAGCTGTGCAGTTAGGACTTGGTCTCTTGACCTTCAAACTAAGTGACAGATGGTGTAATATACTGCAACTCCTGGATGTGGTTTCTGGTGAATTACTGCCATCTTTAGCACATCTCTGTATGTGACCAGATTTGGCCTCTTTATTTTGCAGCACCATACAGACTACACTTGGCCTTTTGGGACACAGTTATTTGTAGGTAAAGCTCGACAAATTGCAGAACCTAGAGAAATGATTAATAGTTATTTCCAGCTGATTGGAAATGAAGAAACAGCAGTGCAACTGTAACTCAGTGCACTCTGATGGGCAGGGGATCTGCACTGATTTGGTGAAACAATTCTCACAAGTTCCTTGAGTGTTTCTAGAGAGTTAGTGTTTATATCCAACCTTCACATGCATGCCAGTCACACCACTCAGAAATGCACATGCTTTAATAGTAATAGTACAAGGAAAGAATGTTCCTTATTTTTTTGGTGGGGAGAGTGAAACGTAGGAAGGTGACCCTTTCACCTGGCAAGGGAGCCAAGAACAGAAGCCAAAGTTGCAGAATGTGGTCATCTAGCCATTAAAATATACTTCCCTGAGCAGAAAATCAGACTTTGGTAAGGAATCGTACAGAATCTCTGCAGCCTTATTAGGTGAACTAATTTCATTTCAGCAAGCCTGTAATTTTTTACAGATGACATAACATGATTAAGAAGTGTAATTTGAATGTCTGATGCTAAACTAAAACAGATGACATGATGATTCTGATCAGACTGTGTTTTTTAATAGCACTCGTTTAGAAGTATGTACTTCACAACGGTGTAAAGGTCAGAACTCATTTTCATGTCTTCTGTGTGTGCCAAAGTATCACAAGGTAAAATTCAGTTGTTAGCACATTTGCTTTGCTATCTGTCAGATATGTATAAAGGGGCTTGTGCTGAAACAATCATAGCACTGCAAGTGCTGGCTGCGCTGGGACAGATTATGTTTTGTCTCATCTTTCAGAGCTGCCACCATGTGCGCTGGCCTATTCAGAGTGATAGATGGGGTCAGTGTGGGCTGCACACCTGTGCCGTACAGCTATCAGATGAAAGCTCCCTTAATTTGATAAGAAAATATTAATGCCTGCCCAGGTACATGCAGCATTACCCTGGGTTCAGGGAGAGTAGTCTTATAAATCACCAGAGCTCGTAGCCTTAGCTCAGGCAAGAAGTGTGTCACCAAAAGCAGTAGGATCCTTGTTACAGCTCGCTCTTTGGGATGAGATGAATGCCTGGCTATAGTCTTCCACGTTACAGAACAGTCCTGAATTATTTCACTCTGAATTTCCATCCCCTTCCCTTCCTCCAAGGTCACAGCTATGAAGATGAAGGATACATCCTGCTGACATGTCACTCAGTGCTCAGGAAATCTGGATTCTATTCCTGGCCCTTCCCTTGGTCTAATGGATAACCTTGCACAAGTCATTTCCCTCCTCTATGCCTCCATGCTCTGCTGATAAAACAGAGTTTACTACATGTCATTTTTATTTGCTCCCTATTAAAATTACTTGTTTCAAAACCTTAAAGACAAATGTAACTTATTCCTGGGATAGGAATTGACTAATCAGAAGTGAGCACTGGCTCATTTGTTATTTTACTTCATTGTTAGTATTACTGTGTGTGCCTGGAAGATCCAGCTCAGATTGCTGCCCCTTGTCCAAAGCAGACTGAGAGCATCTCAGCATAAATATTTTGTAATATGGTTAGAGATTACCAAAAATAGAGAAATCGTTGTTTACATTCTGAACAGATGGTAAATAGTATTGATTTGGCTGATTATTGAGTAAATAGTTACAGTATATGCCAATTTCTTCTGAGCAGTATCTCACTTTAAATATTCCACTTCAAATCCAGGCAGCAGTTTGTAGTATAAGTCTTTTTGGAATAAGTAACATGAGAAAATTGACATAAATGAGAAATAGTTTGCTCAAAGTTACGTCATTTATTTCTGAACACTACTCCCATGTGAATCTAGGGTAGGTATAACGTGAAGGAAGTGTTAGATTTAAGATTGTTAATAGTAGATTTTCTATTTTTAAAGTTTTCTTGCTGCCTAAAAAGTACATTGGTTTTTATAAATATTTGTTTAATGGGCTTTTCAGAATCATCCAGGTACTTTTATTTGAATTGTAAATAAAGATCTGAAGACTTGAAAATCTCAATAGGCGCATGTTTGCATCTCTAGACATTCATATGCCTTGAAAAATTAGATCTAGACCTCACCAGACATCTATTACTTTCCCATTTCAGCACTGATAGGAGATAAATGCATTCTTAATTGCTAGGAGTATGCAGGAAAAGGGGGGAAGGATGGATAAAATAAACTCAAAGTGGGAAAAAGTGCATTGAAAAGGCTGAGCTAAAACTCCAAATGGAGAATTATTTTTTTTTCAGGCTATGGAACGAAAACACAAATGTACCAATATGTGCATATGATATGCAACAGGTTGACAGGTTTTTAGAGAACCAAAGTCACTGAAGACCAGTGGAGTGTGAAGTAACTGTGGAAAAGCTGTATTCAGCACACTGACCTTTGGCATAAGGATAGGGCTGGCTGGCTGGCTCTCAAATTCTACTGTAAATTGAATTTAGATATGGTCATTGCTAACCACACATTAACTCAAACCAACCTTTTAACGTGCAGGTACAGTTTTTTTCCCTGGATATTTATGAGCAAATGGTGTTAGCATAAAATCAATGAGACTTTTGTTTAAAGCATCAAGAGCTTTGTTCCTCCTTGATTTTGTTTATACCATTTGTTACATAGAATTTTCATTATTTTCATTGGAGCTGAATTTAGCATCAGTAATAAGTATGGCCAGTCATCCCGTCCAAACATCTCGCTCTGTGAACATCTTGGTACGTGTTCAAAATTAGTGAGAACAAAACCTGCCCGTCCCTCAGACCTGCCCACACTTACTTAGGCAGGCACGTCCCCCAAGGACAGGGCCGATGGAGAGCGCGGCATGTTGCAAGTCAGCTGAAGGTGGGATCTGGGCTTCAGACTAAGCTGTGAAATGCTGCAGAGGTGCTGTGGAAAAATACAGTATCACAAATTACTTTTTACCCCCTGAAAAAGTCCTTTCTTAAAATGGAACTACATTCTTGTCACACTAGGGCTTCTCAGTTCTGTCAGTATCTCCAGGGCAGAATGAAGGTGATTGTATTTGTTGAGTCAAATTAAATGTTTATAACAAAAAAGAAACTATCACTAAATGTTTTTTGACCGCTAAAATCAAGTCAGTTTGTGTAGCAGGAACAGATGCTGCGCTGCAGCTCTGTGATAAATACTGTTTGCAGTCTGTGCACTAAGTGGAATTTAATAGTTTTTCTTTCTGGGGCAGATTGCCGGTGCTTGCTTAAGTAAACAGTCTTTGCTTTCTCTTTGTGATGCAGCTGTGCCTCTGACAGCGAGACAGGCGAAGATGTCGGGTACGGTATTGTGTTGGTCTTCCTACTAAATCGTTTGTGGTAAAAAGAACCAAACGTCTCTATAATCTATGCTAAAGATTTTCAGAGCTGGACTTCTAAAAATCATTGAAACTTTCACTCTAGTAATTAGCAGAGATTATTTTGAGCCTAAGTCTTGTGAGGTCTCAAGCGTTCCCTCTTGGTGTTGAATACTTTCTACCAAGTCGTTTAGTGCTTCTCAAAACTGAAGCCTTTAACCATACCTTATTTTAGGTCAATATTACATAGCACAGAAATTTAGCATGCTTAAGAGAATTATATTTCTGTTATGCAGTAATTTTATCGTATTTTTAATTGTGTTTGTTTTTTTGCAGCACAGAGAAAGAATCTCCTATTGACATGGAATGCAGGTATAACACTTTAAAAACTAATGTTAACCTCCAGAGGTTCCTTCCAACCTCAGCCATTCTGTGACTCTCTGAACACTGCTCAGAAGGGTCTGCACACAGGGCATTTTTCTTCCTCAGAAGGCACATGGGTTGTCTCTGCATGCAGCTACTGCAAGATTTAGAAGTAAAAGTGAGCCAGCAACCCTTGCAGTTTAATACTGATGAAAAAGTATGCTCCTGAATGCTTGGGACTGGCAGTATCAGAATGTTCTATTACCTACCTTCAGGCTCAAAATAGCGAAGCACGCTTTTTTGTTCATGCAGCGTTAGCACAGGACAGGAGAGTACATGTTTCTCTCCTATCTTTGCGTTCGAGTTGTTGCCTGATATTAGAATTTCATGATTTGTGCAAAATAATCAGGATAAAACTGTAGTCAGCAATCCAAAACACACAGGAAAGGCTTTGCAACCTATAATTTCCTCCACCTTTATAACTGCATTGCATTTTCAGTGCATCTATTTTGTTTTAAAAATCACCAACATTTCAGATGTGGTAGCTTTATTAAGCACTGAGATTCATATATGGATGTCCCTCAGCTAGTCTTGTTGTCAGTGATCTTGAATGCATACTGAGCCTCCTAGGCTTCGAATGAAATGTGAAGATAGTTAGAATAACTTTAAACAAACGATCCTGACAATGTTGTTTCTGATTCTAAATTAATTAGTAGATTTATCCTATATTAGCCAAAGGACATAGTCTCCAGGAAGCTCAGGGAAGGTTTTCCCTGTGTGTTGTAAACCTGAATTTTCCTGCCTGGCTCTGTGATAATTAAGAAGCTATGGTTGGTCTAGTTTGTGCTATCAGAGGAAGAAAATTGCACTCCACTGATGAAAATGTATGTTTCTTTATATGCATTCTGGGGGTAGAGGGCAACTACTTCAACCTGCAGAATAAATTCTTCTTAAGCCTTTCTCTGCTAAGCCATTTGTTTGGATTCAATCTTTTAAGTGTGGAGCCTTAGGTAGGTTCAAGGCAGGATTTCAAGGTGTTGCATGCTCCATTTCAGAATATTTTGTTCTCTGGGGGTTTGGTGACATTTTTCTTACAGTTTCAGTAGAAGATTTATTTGATTGCCTCTTTACTGGAAGCAGCACAGTGGACATGCTAAAGATTTCTCCTATGATGAAGCACTTGCGAGCTTTTTGCTTATGTCAAAATATGGTCTGCCCTGATATGTCATCCTAGTGTCAATTTGAAATTAAGATTGGCTGTAGAAGGGTTTTAGTAAATTCCAAGTCCATGATGAATTTTTGCAAGTTCATCGCTTGTTCCCAAATTCCTTTAAGTACTTAATTCTCACTGATGGCCTAAAAGCAGAACATAAGCCAAACATGAAAGTTCTTGGGCATTGTGCTGATTCTTAGCATGGAGTGCATCTTACTGGCGCTGCCTGTGTCTTCGCTGAACAAAAGAACAGTTTTTATAGAAGCTATAAAAACATTTTTCTCAAAACTTTGCTACTATTTTTCAAGAAATAAATTAGAAGTAACTTTTCAATCACAGTGAGAATTAAGAGCGCCAAAGGCACAGGTTCAAGCAATGAAAAGGAGGGGAAAGGAATACACTTTCATTTGCTCAGAGCAATTTTTTTCATAATCATTGGGATGAAAATTTCACACTGATTGAATAAATGCTTCCCCCTTGAGGCAAAACTGAATGTTCTTTGAATCAAATTTTGGGACTGGGGACTGAGCTGCCCAGGGGAATTTATTTCAGGGTGTTTTTTTCTGTTGGTTTGTTGGGGTTTTTTTGGTGCATGCTTCTGTTTCATTTTCCAGTAAAGAGAATTCATAAAATGTAATTAAATTCTATTGAGCCATCAGACATCTGAACTTGGGAGCATGTTAGCAGGGTAGTGTAACTGTGTGTTCTTTCAGGCCATCCAAGAAAATTGGATCCTATAATGACTGCTACGCCCGCTTGGTGAAAGCCTGAGAAAATGAGCAGGGCGAGTGACCTTAACTCCTGATAAAATAAAAGATAAAGCCTGGTGTGTTTTGGCAGCTCATGGTTCAAATTGCATTTGGGTCCAACTAGAAAGAGGCCACAGAAATGGCTGTCCCATAGACAGAGGTTACGTTTGGGTGAGAGGTCCTCTTGTTTTATTGGATTGGCTGATACAGCTGGAAAGAAAGCAGCTCTGTGTTTAGGCGTGGGGTCCTTCTGGCGCTTTCCTGGAGCAGTGGTGTCACGCCAATGAGTTTTCCAACTGTGTCAGTTGCTCTAATAAAAAAAATTGCCTTTCTCCCAGCTCTGCATGACTGAGGTCCGTAGTGCGTAACAGCCAACAAAAGCACTACTACGTGACCATTAGGCAGATACTTTTACTTTTAAATAGTAATAATAGTTATCCCTATGAAACAAAATATGTACAGTGGGATCCTGTTGACTATCCCTGGTTAGTTGTCCTTCTGATGATATGTAACGGGGGCAATTCCACAGGGGGGAAATTTAGCAAATATTTTTTCTCTGTGTTCTCTTTTCTTGTCTTTATTGACGTGGAAGGATTTTAGCCATGACTATGCATTTTCTTAATGACTCAAGTTTTCTTCTTAGCATGGGGAAAATAAATGTGTTGAGGGCAGGAGGAACTGCCTTTGTGCATGTGTGGAGTATGTGTGTGTGGTTTATATAAACACTTAAAAATGTCTTTGTTTTAAAATCAGTCTATCCAAACAGAGCTGGGATTCAGTCTTTGGTAATTTCCTTCCTGCCAACGGCACAGCTCAAGAGGCAGTTTTGCTGAGCTAGCCTCTCCAAAACCCAATTTCAGTGTTCTGTTGGAAATATAACATCTTGCGTATATCCTCGATGGGAGTGATTGTCCTAAACAAAAGAAATGAAAGACAGCATTTTTGCAGACTTAATAGCAGTGTCTTCCTTTACAAGCAAATGGTTTCCAAAAATGCCTGCTGCAGTGGTGAGTTGGGAACTCTGCTGGTTTGGTTTTTCCCCAGGAAAAGAGGAGCAGTAGCATACGCATCACAGAAACCTTGGTTGCTCAATGCCACAGTGGAAGAGAATATCACATTCGAGAGCCCTTTTAACAAACAGAGGTAAGAGGTTTGAGCAGTTACATGCTTTTGCTCCACTTTTAGCTAAAGAATGGAGCGGCACAGGCCTCAGTTCACACATGGGTCCCATCTCCCTCCAGTAACAGCTGTGCTGCAGCTGCCTGAACATGGTGAAAGACTCTCTGGTTTCATGGTCACCCTTTAACCATGTTTTTCCTGAAGGACACAAGGGCCAGAGTGTGGTCTCACTTGAACTTTAAGTGTGGAAGTGTTTTCATTTCCAAGGACCGTGTTTGTTGAGAGTGCAGTGTTACCTAATTGACAAGTTTAAACTGTCTTAGAAAGAAGTTGGCTGCTTGAGACTGGGAGTGTTACTACAGTTTCAGTGTTTGATATATTGTGAAGGATTAATGGACTGCCTTTATATTCAGTGTAAGTGCTCATCAAACATTCTAAAATATTTTAGAGTTAATTGCTGGTATTCCATCCCCCTTGCCCGTAAAAGAAGTGATTGGCCGTGTGTTCACATCCTACGCACATTTTTTTCTTTTGTCCTTTGGTAGTGAAACAAGAAACAAAAGCCCTGGGCATGAAAAAAGTTAAATGTCTAAGCAGTAACAATGTACCATGAAAGAAGTTGTGCTTGTTTTGCTTATTAAATAATTTTAATTAGGAAGCTGACCTAAGATGCTTTTTCTTAGGCAAAATACTATTTACTTGCCTGTGATGGAAAGGGATCCCATTAGAACAATTAGGGGCAAACAAATATGTTTTCCGCTGTGTGATTTTTCCAGCTGGTTAGTTTTTGTTCCTCTGCAGGTAGGAAATGTGCTTCTTTAGCAATATCTGTGTGGATTTTGTGTTACCTTTTTTGTTTCCACAGGTACAAAGCAGTAATTGATGCGTGTTCCCTCCAGCCTGATATTGACATTCTCCCTCACGGAGACCAAACCCAGATTGGAGAGAGGGTCAGTAAACAGCTACAGGCTTCTATTTCTGTTTTAAATATATAGAGGAGGGTTTATTATTTTGTTGTGTTCTTAAAATCTTAGCAGTCATTTGGCAACAATAGGTAATCTTTTAGTTAAGTGTATGTTTGGGTCATTAGCCTGAAAGCTCATTGCTCAGTAAACATGGAAACGCTGTCATTTATGTGAGATGCAATGTTTTAAATGTGCTGCTATCAGAATGTTTGACTAATTCTCTGGCCACTATCTCAGATATCCTGACTTCATAGTGCATTTTTTTGTTTCTTTAGGAGTAATACGAGAATAAATAATTCATAAATTTTTAGAGCTGCTTCATATCAAAAAGAGCAGGTGTTTAATCACTGGCAAACTCGGCTTTATCACATCAGGGAAGATTAGGGAGTGGTAAGAAAGGAAACAAATTACGGATTTGTAAACAATTTACTCTGGCGTATACTGGCACTGTCACAAACAAACAAAACCCCAAGACCACAACAAACCACCCCCCCGTGAGGGTACGTTTAAGGATACGTTTCCATGCCACTTCTTCACACTGGCTGCTGTGTTGATTTTCAATGCATTAGTTCCTACCCCAACTCATTGTGTAACCAAACGCATTTGTTGACAGGAGAAGGGCAGGGGAGGGAGAAGGTGGGGCAGGGTCTTGTGGCAGCATCACTGGCTCAGAGAGCTCAAGGTGTTTGTGAAACTGCAGATGGGTCCCAGGAAGGGTGAGGAACTCAGAGCAGGATGGCAGCAGGGGACTAAGGACTGAAAACAAGAGCAGTAACCCGGTGATGTTCCCCTCGGCACGGCCTGACCTCCCAGCTGGCAGTTACAGATTACAGTCAGTGGTGGAGCTGATACAGTATCACAGCGTATGATCATGAAAATAAATAAAAACTAGAGCATAGCAAGACTTCCAAGGCTGACTTTTGAGTAGAGTCTGGCTTAGACTGCGTGCAGAATATCTATGCCACATATACCGTTATGTCACCACAAACCATTAAACATTTCCCATCCTTCTGGGACGTATGGGCTGCAGCTCCAGACAGAGCGCTCTGGCTTTCCTAACGGTTTGGGTTCTGTTCCCAGCTGAATTGCAGGCCTGCACTTTTGAAAAATATCTCTAGGTTTCTTTTGTCCAGAAGGTCTTCTGTGGATAATCCAGTCAGAATATGAATATTCAGCTGATGTTCTTGCAACTGTCTGGTTGTTTTTCTCCTGCTTATCTGCAGGGTATTAATCTGTCTGGAGGGCAGCGCCAGCGGATCAGTGTGGCAAGAGCACTTTACCAGCAGACAAATGTTGTGTTTCTGGTGAGTAGGTGCCATTATTTATGCTTCAAACAGAGGCATGAGATGTGAGCATTTAGAGTATTTCGTGGGTAACACACACAGAATATTGTGCTTCATTGAGCCAAGCCAAGTGTGCACTGTTTATTTTATATCCATTGTTAGCCTGCAGGTAAGAAGCATTTTGTAAATGCTGCTGGCAGAGAGATAGGTATTAGGCTATAAGTTGAAATGCTGATGTTTCACCTTTCAGTCCATTGAAATTTCTTTTTGACCTTTGTGTTTATCTTTGGTACTTAGAAATTTAATAGTCTCAACTGTATTCATGACATTTTTAAGCTGTCTCAGGACTAAAATGGATGTTGTCCTGTGTCTGGGGTGTTTCCTTTCTGCAGCAAGCTAAGCTATCTTTCCACCCTGACCTGCTCGTTGTATATCCTGTCCCAGCTTCAACAGAAGTGCTGTGGAAAAAGGAGTGAGAGCAAGCTCTAAAAACTTAGTAGGTGGGAAAACAGATGCATCCTACGCACTCGCTAGTAGTGAGCTTGCTGGCTTTCCAATTTAGGACTTCCTTCTTACACTCGGTTTTCAAGGAGCTTTGAATCCAGCTGTTAGGACAGGAGATGTGAGTCACACGAGATTAGAAAAACTGTGTACGTTAGAGGTCATCCCTAAAAGTCTGCAAGGTTACCTAGACCTTCCCCTGTAATTATGCTGATCAGCTGGTGCTTGCCTCATGTCTAGGACATTTCCAGGTCCTCTACTGGGCTGTAACTTGCATTTGTTACTTATGTCCGTTTGTGCAGGATGCTCAGTAATCTCCTAATAGTAGCAGATTCTCTTATTGTTTGATAATGTAAAAGCGCCTACAAATAAACTTTTTGCCAGTTATTAATCTTAGAAAATAATCAGAAATCCTGTTAGTATTTGCAAACGCTCAGTTCTCTTAGGACTGATCTTGTAAACAAATACTTATCAAACTTCTCACTCACACGTGTGCACCTCGTTCAATAACCTTTCATATTCTCTAAAATTTTTGTGATCAGATACGAAAACTCGGGGCCCCAGGTGGTGTTTAGGTGGGTGCCGCATCAGAAGAGGGCAGCCGCAGCAAAACTCACAGCTCAGGGAGCACAAGGCACACGTGTTCTTACTGTGTTTCAAAAGCACTTTTCAAGTGCTTTGTGTTACAATGCTCTAATTCATTAGACTTTCAGTGGTCATATTTATCTTACTGTTGATTTCAGATATTTTTGGATTTGTAGATGCATGAAAGCAACAATATTGAAGTATTTAATACAGTCACAATGTAAATTGTTGCAAAATTGGAGGGAATAAAAGTTCAAGGGGGTTTTCTAAAGCACTTGCCCCTTTGCTTATACCTCTCCCTAACTAGCTGGTGGCAATGATGTCATTCAGAAAGCAGAATTAATTCGAATACAACCCTACTTTATCAGCATACATCTGAAGAAAATAAAAGAAAATTTGATTTTTAGGAAATCCTAGTTTTAATGTAATGTAATAATATGAAATAATATGAAATAATAATACTAAGTCCTACAGCCAATATCACTAGTGCAGAGATAATAGATCTGTAATTCCCTACAAATAGGATTAAGTAAGCAAGTCCTCCAAAAGATGGTTCAGATTAGTTTATGCCTAAATTAATTGCATATAATTCATTGATTCAATAAGATAATCTAGGTTGTAAATTAAGCATGTCAGCAGAAGAGTCATCAAAATAATCAATATTTCTCCTTCTGTGATTCTTTGTTAATAGAGTTTTGAGTTATGGATTAAAAAAATAGTAAATCAGAAGGCAGTGATGTACGAGAAATAAAAATGTGCTCCTAGTCCCCGTCCCTGGAGCTGTTATATAATATCTGCCATAGACGTACGTTGCTGCATGATCTCGACTCTGACAGAAGCAACGCGCTGCCATTGTGCGGGGCTGAGAGGAGCAGCTCCCAGAAAGCCGCACAAAATCGTGGCATTTACACAGCTCTCTGGGTGCTCACTGCAGGAAGGCAGTTGATGGTTTGTGGCTATATGATTTAAGAAAACCATTCCTCAGCACAATTTTGATCTTCTGATGGCCTCTCTTGATTGTGTGCATCGATCTAACTGGTTTTATCGGTATTCAAATCTGTCAGTTCCCTAACTCCTGTATGTACTGGCTCCAGAAGCTGACCTCTTGTGCTCATGACAGGACGATCCATTCTCTGCACTGGATATCCACCTGAGCGACCATCTCATGCAAGAAGGGATCCTGAAAATGCTACGGGAAGACAAGCGGACCATTGTGCTGGTCACCCACAAGCTGCAGTACTTGCCCCACGCTGACTGGGTAAGAAAAGTCTTCTCTTCTTTCTCTGAAGAAGCAAGGTGGTGGCCTGAGGAGGTTGCTGCAAACAAGGCTTTTTGCTTTCTCTCTCCACTAAGTGGTAGTTCAGTGAGAAAAGACATAATAAAGATCTTTTGAAAATTAGCCAGTGAGTTTGGGGTGCCATAATTTTGGAATTCCTGTGTTAAAACAGCTAAAGAGGTTGAAGCTTTGTAGACCTGATACTTACTACTCTCATGAAAGCAGGATGCATTTAAAATATATTGAGTATCCAAACCCATTAGTTGTATTGGAAAATTTTACTCTTTTTTTTAATCTTAGAACAATAAAATATTTAAGTAACGTATTTGCCTCTGCTGGGATGTTACTAGGAATTTGTCTGTGCCACCACAGAAGAAGGTGTGTTTATGGATATTGAGGTACATGGAAATATAAGGGGGGAAAAAACAAGTACTTCCTTTTGGTTAGTATGAGTACATAATGTATCAAGAACATCTTTGTTGGC
Source organism: Apaloderma vittatum (assembly GCF_000703405.1). Taxonomy (NCBI): domain Eukaryota; kingdom Metazoa; phylum Chordata; class Aves; order Trogoniformes; family Trogonidae; genus Apaloderma; species Apaloderma vittatum. Next base: position 46,452 of record NW_009734047.1, read on the forward strand.
AAAATTTTAAGGAATGTGTAGCATTCGATTGTTAGTGGGTTTTTTGATATATCTTGTCATTTACCAGAAAAAAAATGGAAGTGTGCTTTCTATAACAGTTTCAAATTGCAAATGTCAAAGTTGTAAGGAAGTTTTGGGGGTTGTGGTGTTTTCCTTGGGGAGTGGGTGTGAGTGGTTTTTAGTCACTGATTCCTGTCGGCCTTGCGCTCAGTTCTCCCACAGCCATCCAGGCACAACCTCACAGGTCGTCTTGCTCGCGAGGACTGGTGGCTGCACTTACGCCTCCGAGCAGGGCTTCTGTCTCATTTGCAGCTTGCACAGCCTAGAGCAGCAGTTTCCCTGTCTCAAAAAATAATGATACTTCAGCTGCTTTCTGTTCTTCATACTGCCTTGCCGTGCAGCTGCAGACAGACATTCCTCTTGTTCTGATCGTGCTTTTGGTGGGCAGCATTATCTCTGGTGTCTGCTGTGGCCTTGTCCCTCAGTTGTGCACCTTGAAGAATTACGAATTTTCTCAACACAGTTCTGGTTTTCTGGTTGGTGTCTCTCAGGAGACAGGAATTTTCTGCCTTCTTCCCCTCTTTATGAGGTCAATCTTAGCTTTTTCTTTTTTCAATTGGTACATATTTGCATTTTTTAAAGTATGTGCAGCACTAGCCTTGTATCAGCATAATCTTTTTAATTTTCTTTATGAATGTCAGACTTATTTGTAGGTGTTCATGTTTTATAAGATACTCGGAAGTTCTTTTATTTTTATGATCTTCTAATTGAGTTTCAATAATGTTTTATGAAATGTAGTGTTCCAAACAGCCTGTAGGACAGGAAGGATCTGTATTAAGTTTATAATTAAAAAATATTTATTAAGAAATAGTGCAGTTGTTTTTTTTCTTAAGCACAGGTCTCATTAAGCCTTAGCAAGTCTTAACCAGTGGAGTGCAGCAAGAATATTCATTGTATTTCACTAAGGAATTTTTAATAAAAATATAATTGAAAGTATGTGTGATGGTCTTTCTCAATCTTCATAGCAAGACCCTCAGGAGACATCAAGGTCCAGCTTAATTACATGTTTTCTGAATAAATTGCCACCCCCCCAAAAAATTCCTTGCTTACTTTATTCTTTCCTTTCCTCTGGTGTAAGTTCTTATTACTAGGTAGAATAGTTTATTTCTTCACACACACCCTCCCCCCTCCCCAGCCACTGAAATCTCTGAGTTTCCAGGGAGAGAGAAAATGAAATCTTACATTATCTATTTTCTAACGATGTCACGTGGGTTTACAATCCACACGCCTCATTTTCCAACTCTCCTTGTTGGTTCTAAGTGGAGGTAGTTACCCCGTGTGTATCATGTAGTTGCACTGACACAAACCTGGGAAGCACACGCTTCAGACTTCGTCTTGTGTCCACTCGTTAGTTTCCAGGGAGAGAGAAAATGAAATCTTACATTATCTATTTTCTAACGATGTCACGTGGGTTTACAATCCACACGCCTCATTTTCCAACTCTCCTTGTTGGTTCTAAGTGGAGGTAGTTACCCCGTGTGTATCATGTAGTTGCACTGACACAAACCTGGGAAGCACACGCTTCAGACTTCGTCTTGTGTCCACTCGTTATGCTTTTAAAAGCATTAAAGGTTCAAATTCCCTAGCTTTGCCTTAATCAGGTCCATGATATCAAACAGACAGCGGAGCCAGTGTGCTCGTATCTAATTGCCCGAATGAGGGCAAAACATGCTGTGCACAGTGTGTTGCTAAAAGCATTTTCCTTTCAGGAGGTAAGAGAATCCTAAAATCTTATCTTGCTAGTGTCTTGTATTTACGAAGAGTAATGCCCTCTCCTGTCTGCTGACAGGGACCCCGTTCTTACTTAAAAGCAGCTTCCCTTTCTGAAAGGATGAAGTGCAGGAAGTTTCTGGGTTTGCAGCACCTTGAATAAAAGGGATAGAGTCGAGAGATAAGTTCACTGTCCTTTTAGAAGACAGATTTGTTTGCAGAAGTAATCTTTATTTAAGAAAAGATAAAACTCTAGGCACAGCAGCTTTAAAATGAAGAGAGATTCATGGCTATTTATCTCACCACTTGTGTTTCTAACATTTTAGATAATTGCGATGAAAGATGGGAACATCCAGAGAGAAGGAACTCTCAAGGACATTCAGAAATCAGAGACTGAACTCTTTGAACACTGGAAGACGTTAATGAATCGACAAGACCAAGAGCTGGAGAAGGTTTTTGATGGGCAGGGCAATCAACATTTGTAAAAAATAAGACTTCCCTTAGGTTGGAAGCATTAGCAAGGATTGACATGCTGTGTGTGATTTTTAACTTGGCATGAACGTAGTATTACTAATAACATTATTATGTATTAAGAGAAGTTCCTTCATCTGGAAATCTCAGGCTTCCTTGATACTGTTGGCTCTGATTTCTTCTTGACAAGAAGCCCTCAAATATTCTTGTCTAAAGAATATTAAATTCGGCCGCTATAGGAAAAGCATTAGTAATGTGCAATACTGACATCTGCTTCTATAAACATGCCTAAATTTACTCGTTGCATTGGGAGGAAGCTTTTCAGATGTGCCTGTATCAAGCTCTCTAAATTATTAGCGTGTTTTCTCTTTAACACTGTAACACAGGCAGAATGACATATTAATCTTAGTTCTTACTAATTCAAGGGCATCTGTCTAAGTTAAGATTTCCAGAGGGCTGGAACTGACAACCTGAAATTAATGTCAGGTATCTAATTCATGTCCTTTGGTTTTACACAGAGGTAGCAAATCCATCATTTATGACTGCCTGCTGTGAGATTCCCACTTGTATTTTTCAGTGATGTTCTGACAGGAGACAATTGTTGTCACAGCTAATAAGTTCCTTAGCAGTTCTCTGGTTGAAAACACATGAACTGTCCCTTTTTTAGGAGACCATTATTGAGAGGAAAACTGTTTTGGAAAGAACAAATCTCCGGAGGACTATGTATTCCCGTGAAGCTCTGCTGAAAGATGATGAAGAGGATGAAGGTAAAAGGGCTTTCTATTAATTTTCCCTGTGGACTACAGTGATTTCAAGCATTCAGAAGCTATAGCTTCCTTCACACTTGCAAGTTTTTTTCTTATACTTGAACATGATTTGATAAAGAAAGAAGAATAATATAAAATAATTTATGCTGGGTGAGCTTCAAACCTGTCAACAGCTAAGCACACTTGTTTGAAATTTTGCACAGAAAAAAATTACAATTCATTTTTATCAAGGCAGTACTTCAAATTGCAAAACCATGACTGATGACATTGATTGCCTAGTGCTGGTTTTTGCATCTTGTTAGCATGCATCGCTGCTAACTTCAGTGAGTTGCTACGTGCGTGCCTGAGCAGGCAATTTCACCTTCAAACTGGCCTTTATCCTGTGCGGTAAGATGTGTTTTGGAGCTGCCCGCTGCCGGTCCCCATGAACGGTGTGTGTGTGCAAGTCGGTGTGACTGTGCTTTTTTCTTGCCTGTTGCAGAAGAAGTCACAGAAAGTGATGATGAAGACAACCTGTCCTCGGTGCTGCATCAGAGAGCAAAGATGCCCTGGAGAGCCTGCGGCAAGTACCTCAGCGCGGCCGGGATCCTCCTGCTGCCGCTGCTGGTGCTGTCCCAGCTGCTGAAGCACACGGTGATGGTGGCCATCGACTACTGCCTGGCCCGCTGGACCTCGGCGGCCATTGCTGGGAAGATGGAGCTGGAGCTGAAGAACTGCTCTGGCTGTGCGGTATGTAGCGCTGCGCTCACCTTCCTCTCAGGAGGTGGCCGGTGATGATCTCCCTCTGGGAGCCTCTGCTCCGAGATGTGTATGCCACGAGTAGTTTGAAGGTTAATGTGATTTGGGGTGCAAAGTGCAATAAAACTAACAGTTGTGTTCTGTGCATTGTTATTCTTTTGCTAGATTGGTATTTTCATCATCTGGCTGGCTATGTCTAAACCTTGGTCTCTAAAGTAATTTTGGTATCATAGTTCTTCCTTTTTTCTGCACTGTTGCATTCTCACTGCAGTTTGGGCGCTTTTGGGTTTTGTAACATGTAGGGAACATGGTGGGTTTTTTTATAAGCATGCTGTTTTGGCTGATTTTAATATAAATTCCACATGGAATTGATCATAGTGTTACCTAGCCGAGTACTCTGTATACAGAAAGCAGTAGTGGACAGATTTTGTTAGAACTGGGGTTGTTTTCTTTATTGAGATTTAGTGGCTACAAATAATCCACATGGATGTTTGGGGGTCCATGTATGATTTCACTGGAGTCACACATTCATCTCTAAGAGATGCTTTATTGATGCTGGGTTTTAATATGAAATTAGTATTTCAAAATAAAAACTATTATATTCTGTTCCTTTCAAGAAAACAGACCAAAACAACAAAGCCGTAAGCGCTTTGAAGATGGTTTTTTCCTTCCCATGAAATTATCAAATATTTTGGTTTATTGTTTTTTTAGTATTCCATGATTTTAAATTTCTGATTCATCGCTTATTTTCATGTAAGCAGTCCTCTCTTCAAAGGTTAATAAATTGTGATCTGAAATGATTGAAAATCATTGGCATTTTAATTTAGGGACTGAAAACATGTAAGGAGTAAATCCTTTTTTGTCCTGTGTGTTTTTACAATACATTTCATACATAATTTACAGATAATAATTTTGTTACTCTCTTTCTTAGGATTTCAGCCATACCCCATATTCAAAAGTTTTCAGCATTCTCTGCTGCCTCGGGATTGTATTATGTCTTGTCACATCAATAGCGGTGGAGTGGACTGGTTTGAAAGTCACCAAAAAGCTACACTCTTCTCTACTAAATAAGATTATTTTGGCTCCAATGAGGTATTCGTCTGGTCATAATACAAATCATATTGTAGTCATTTTGTGTTCCTTACTTCAAGGCAGTCTTCTAAGCACAGATTTTATCAAGAAGTGACTGTGTCATTGAAAATCACCAGTATCAAACTACTGAAAATGGTACCCAGGCTGCTCAAGTTCCTAGACACTGGTCAAATGCCTCTCCTGCCCTGCCTGTGACTTCAGAGATATACTTCCTTGCGTGTTTAATTTCTCCTTGCTGTTTTTAATTAGGGAGAAAACATGATTATTGATCAATATGTTGTACAATTCTTTTATAGCGTGCCTTATAATCACTAGAAGTATTTTCTGTCAGGCAGTGGTCCTGCAAGCCTATGCAAGGTAATGAGCTTAGACAAGTGTCATCAGAGGCATCATTACAGTACATGGAGATGGAAGCAAGGGGACCAGTCAAGGCCGTTATTTTGCTGCATAAGTTTTCTTTCTGTTGCATGAAAGGAAAATTGTAGCTTGATTGAAACCTGCAGCTGTTGCTGAACCTTAGGAAAATACCTTCTTATTTTTAAGCTAAGAGTATTTGACCCAGAAATCATGGAGAAATAATATACATGGAAAACTTCAGACATTTTAAAAAAAAAAAATCTTTTTTAGGGTAGAATTAGTCTTCAGATTCCAATGACGTATGGAACAATTACAGAGCAATAATGAAGTTTGTATTTTGCATATGCAAATGTAAAGGAAAGGTCATTTAATACATTAGTCCAACAACTGTTCTTAGTTACGCATTTCTGTTCTGAGAAAAATGCAAGACTTGCAATTTAACTTTGCGTTTCTCATGAATTGGAAGAGACCTGAAAGTGCAAATCTGAAAGGATTTTTTAAAAAGGTAATCAGGTGATTTGCACAGCTTAGGCAGTAGAGGGAGCTGAGGACATGCTTGCTGTTGTGTTGCGTTCAAGACGGCCATTTCATTGGAAAGCCGTGGTTACCAGGAAAATGAGAAACTTTACTGTGTTGTGAGTTTATTTGCTTGTCTGTCATACAGTGCAGAGCTTAACGAAGACAGAAAAAAAATACAACTGTTCTGGTATCAGTCTTGTAATCTTTCCCATTCCTTATCTTTTTCTAGGTTTTTTGAAACAACACCTCTGGGAAGTATATTGAACAGATTTTCAGCTGACTGCAATACCATCGATCAGGTACCGAATATCTATATTCTAGCTGCCAAGTTATCCTATCTTTTACAGTCTGAAAATTTTGATTTTCATTTATTGTACACTCACTTAGATGAAGCCTAGTGATGATATGTAATTTTGCACATCTATATCAAGTTGCGCATGATTTTCTAGGTTCCAAATTAATTCTTCATCTTAAATGCACACTGAAAAAGTGCAACAAGATCAAGTGATATCCCCAAATTAAGACAATCTACTTTTTCAAAAAGTGGGTAGACACATTAACTTGACATATGAGCAAATATAATGAGAAAAAGGCAAATGCTGTTACCCAAACCAGAAATGACTGAAATTCATATTACCATTATTTACCCTAGACTGCACTGCCAGTTCATGGGGTTGATGCAGATGCTGAAATTATCTGTTTGATCCTCTGACATGAGGATAGTGGTCCACAATGTAGACATGTGAAGCAGCCCCACAGAAATCCCGTCAGACTTACCCAAAACCCAGCAGTCAATTCAAAAGCAGATCTATGTTTAGTGCTTCAAATTCTCCATTTTGTTCCCTTGTGTAAGTGGGAAACAGGAAAATGAAATAATGGTGTTTCGAAAGATTCTGTGTGCTTATTCTTCTTCATCTATACAGCACATTCCAGCGACCCTGGAGTGTTTGAGTCGCTCTACTCTGCTATGTGTATCTGCTCTTGCTGTCATCTCGTATGTCACACCAATGTTTCTCATTGCCCTGGTTCCCCTCGCAATCATGTGTTACTTCATCCAGAAGTACTTCCGAGTCGCATCACGGTAAGAGCATAAACCAGCATTGTTCTGGCAACAGAAATATCTTACGCAATGTGTGATTGCATTGCAGCGCTGCAGTGCTGGGGAACTTCATCCTTAAATTTAGTCCTGTCAAAGCCGTGGCCCTCTCTGAAAGCACGCCAAAAGTGAGAATGTGTCATTTTACAAGTGCTTTTGTCTGCAGCAGTTCAAGCAGAAGTTCTGGGAGACATGAGCAGGGTCTTTTTGTCCCCAATCAAAATTTCTTTGAGTTCACAGGACACAAAAAACCCAGAAGCATTCTGTCCTTCCCAAAGGTTGCATGCTGGGCACATCTAGGAAAATGTGGTGATGCAGCAGGGAAGCTGATGTCGACCTATCTGAGTGGAATCTGTAAAGCCAAGAAGAGGCTGGGGGATGCAGTATAACCATGGCAGTGCTGCTGCCCATTAGGATCCAACACACACGAGCATTGTCTCTTGTTCTGGGTGCCTTTTAGTTTTGAAGAAGTTGAAAAATTTTAGCCGTATCTGTGCTATTTCTCCTTCTAAGGTCGTACGGTTTCCTGCCCAGTGGTGCTCAAGAAGCATTTGCAGCTGTGCTGCATTTATCCCTTCAAGTATGGGTGGATCAAGAGGGAGTCTGCAAGCAATTTACTTCCTGCTGGAAGGAACTGAGACTAAGTAGACTTCCACCCTGCATGTATTTCCACTGATTTGCTGACTAAACATGAAATTGAGAAGCACAACATAAAGATGAGTGCAGGCTCCCGTTTACTGAGTGTATGAACTGTCCTGCTAGCTCAGTGAGAAGTTGTTCTGTCATCTGCGGATGGAGAGAGGAGAGAGAAAGTTGCCTTTTACCTTCTGCTTACTTAAGCTCTTATTTGCAGTATCCCATTAAATTTATATTCAGCATAGAGCCAGAATGGTATTTAAATTAATATACAATTAAGTATAAAAAATAGGAATATAGGAGAAATGAGGGAAGGCAGTGAAGGGAAAAGACCAATTCAGAACTCCAGCACTGCTTGTATTCAAATTGTAAAAGAAAAATCCTCCTGGGTTCTTGTTCTCTGCTCAGAGACATGCAGCACTGCCTTGCAGTCTGTCTGAACCGTAAGTAAATAATTATTGTGAAGATATTCCCTTTTGCTCCCTGGACCTTTTTCAAGAAAATACCTGCACAACAAAGCTGGCTTTTTACAGAATCCTTTTCGTAACCCTCTCCAGGGACCTGCAGCAGCTGGATGACAGCACTCAGCTACCATTACTCTCCCACTTTTCAGAGACTGTTGAAGGTCTTACCACCATCCGAGCCTTCAGGTATAGTTAAAGAAACGTGCATTCCCTTACTTTTGAGTATCTCTCTCTGGTTTTGTTCTGCAGTTGTACAGTTACAAGTGGTAGTTATTTGGATCACCTGGAAAATCCAGTTCCCAAAATACTGGTGAGGGGAAACTCCAAAACGCTGAAGAACTTTAAGTACTTTATATGTGAAGGAGTTACCATAGAAAAACAAGCTGATGTGTGTCATCTGCCCTGCAGTCACTCTCCATACTCTTGGACGCAGCTTGAAAAATCAAACTAGTGGGCAAATGTGATTTAAGAAGCTAAATTAGCCTGCAATTACCGCAGTATGCGGTGTGGCAGACTGTGCGTTTGGATAGTTTCCATGGAACAACCAATATGCACTAACTTGTTATGCCAGAGAAATGTGTGTATGCGTCCATGTCCTGGCAAGATAAATTGTGTGTGCTAGTGACTTCAGAGGGTACAAGAGCACCTTAATGTATTTTTCAGGTTGCTAGCTGAAAATGAGATTGCTTCTACTGATTTTGAAAATACACAAACTGGAGACCAGGTCTTTCATCACCTCTTTTTGATTCATTTATCCGTGCACATAAGCTCACGGGAGCAGCCCGGCAGTACCTGATGACGGTCCTGGGCCGTGTGTGTGAGGTACAGACAGGGCAGTCACGCTCGCACGAGTAGAGGTACCCGTGAACTCCTGAGGAGCTCAGCAGCTGCTCCGCCTGCACTGGTGCTATTCTGGGCTTCTGCCAGTTGACTCAAACATGGTCAACTGTCTTCCACACCCATCTCGTCTAGATATCTACCCATTTTGGTGGTTGATTATTAGTGTCTCTATTCTATCTTTGAAAGGGTAGTGCTTATTCCTTCTAACCCATGATTTACATTTTATAACAAAAGTAATGCACAAAGTTAACTTTCCTTAAACTGTTCTAAATAGGATAGAAATAGCGCAATGAAAGAACAACAAATTTAAGAGTTTCTTTCTTTTTGACTGAAGATCGCTTCCTAAAGAATGGTAGAACAGCACAGTATTTTCCATTATTAATTACTCTTATTGGATATTTAATCTGTTAAGTGCCAACAGGGTTCACTAGTTTGTAGCTATGTCTGTGCTCAGTTTTAAGGAAATTCAAGTTCTCTTTTAACTACTGCTTTTCTCATTTATCCCTATGTTCTACTACATCAAGAGGATCTTTATAGAGTATTATGGCTATATATTTTCACATTTTGATAAAATAAATAATTTTCACTGCCATCTAGCTAGCATTTTTAGTCTTCTGGAGCATTCTCTCTTGATTCTTCCCATCACTTTGAAATGAATTCCTTTGACAAAGAATTGAGTTTGCTGTCTCCTTTTTCTTAAATCCTGTGGTAATTTGATGTGTCTCTGACCCAAAGAGCCATGTGTGCTCAGTAAGTTCTGTGCTCCATCTGCCTGCCAGCCTCCCGCATCAGCTGGTAACCTCGCTATTTTTAGGACTGTGTAGCTTTTCAGCTGCCTAACATATTAGCAGGAGTGGAGTTTAGGCTTGTTAGCTTGAGCATCCCTAAAAATAACAGTAATTCAGGAATCCAGTCACTAAGTTAGGAGGTGCCAGTTATTCCTGCCCTTGGTCACTGTCCGTCCCGTGCTTACTCAGAAAGTGTAAGGAAAGAAATGTACAAAAAAATCCAGGGGGAGATCAGAAAGACAGCTACTGCTGCAGCTATAAATACACCTTCAGCAGATGCCCTGGCTGATTTACAGTTTGCTGTCTAGCACCTCAGATAGCATTGGTGCTAAACAATCACTAAAATGTAAATATAAAGGCTTCTGCAAAGGCTGCTCTGAATTTCGAAAGGCGTGGTAATCTGGGGATATTTTCTGAAGAGAAATTCTGATATTTCTGCAGTATTCCACCAACAGCGGTAACCTTGTCTGCATCCCCCTTCCACATGCATATGCATCACTGACTCATGATGCATGCCTTACATTTTCTAAAGGGTATCTGCATCCCATAATCCTCATGGTATAGAGATAGGAAAGTTAAATGGGACTGAATTGGTGCCATCTCTGTATGGCAGGGCACGGAGGGTGCTCAGTCCTGAGGACGGCCAGGACTCACCAGCACTGACAGTGCAGGAGGCCAACGCTGGCTTTCGGGAGCAGCCGTTGGAGGCTGTGCAAACACAGCGCCGTGCTTGGAGCCAGCCCAGGCCATTCTCCACTGCACACAGCAGACGGGTTTCTTATGTCTTGGCACATTGGTTAAGTTGTGAACAGCTAAATCATTTCCACATAGTGGCACTTATTTCTTATCCTCAAAACCTGGAATGATTTATTTAAAGTCATAACTGTATTATACTGTACTCAGAAGAAGGATTAAGATACTCTGCAGATAACAAATTGGAAAGCTACTCTATATACTTTGTACTTAAACAAAACATTGTCATATCTTTCTCTCACATCAGTATAAGGAGAGCTGAGTTTATAAATAAGTAGTGCTTATTGCAACCATAACAGCTATGAATATAAATAGGGCAAAGTTTGATAGAGGGAGATGAGCAAGTTTGTTAAACTTGCTCATGTAATAAAGGTGGCGAAAAGGCAAGCTTTCGGTGCTTAAACTAGGTCTTCAGGGCTTCAAGCTTGTATTACTACCATGGAAAAAGCTTTTATGCCAGGTTTCTCCTTTATTATTAGATGTAATTATGGATACACTGTATTATTAATGTCATATTAATTTACACCTATTCAAATAAATATGCCCAGCTAAAAGGGGTGACTGGCATGGTTGTTGAGACCCTGGTCTAAATAAGTGGAGCAGGGAATCATCTTCCAGATCTGCTGAATTCAAGGCAGAATTCACTGATGCAGTTGATCTGATGAGCAGAGCCACTATAATAAACTGTAAACAGACCTATTTGCCTTTAATTCTATTTTGTATTCTGTGGCTAATTCATTTTGGTGAGGGAACACAGTTCTTTCCAGTCTGTTACTTTCTGTTGCACCATGTGCTTGGACTTTTGTTTTCCAAAGTGCTCCATTTGTTTAGTGATAAGGACAAACATGTTTGTTTAACAGTGGAGCTACTATGACTGGAGGTTCTTCAAATTCATACTTTATAAATAGTTACAATTTCTAGGCACTGCAGTAATACAAATTTTAAGACTTGAGCTTACGTGATTGAGGAACTGTGTTCTGTGGCATTAATATTTCTTTTCACAAGTACATGCATGTATTATTTCTCTCTTGTATATATTTTTCATTTTTTTAGTTTCAAATTTGTCTCTCTTAGAGTTACCATGTAATTAAATACATTTAGAAAATGCCCAGTGTGATCCAGAAGACCGACACAGAGTTTGATCAGTGTGATAACATCCTGAAAATATTTTTACAAATACAGTTTGCATCTAATACAAATCTACAGATGATATCACTCTGAATTATCAATAGGCTGATTTATACTCTCTGGCAAGCTGCCCAAGAGCATATGCCCCCAGAAATTAAATTTTAGTTTTAATTTTTCCAGCACTCCAAGGCCTGACCCTTTTTGTTTGTTTTTTTTTCTTGTATGTGTTTCATTTTTTTTAAAGGTATGAAGCCAAATTCCGACAAAAACTTCTTGAATATACAGATTCCAACAACATCGCTTCCCTTTTCCTTACAGCTGCCAATCGCTGGCTGGAAGTCCGCATGGCAAGTACATGATTTTCGTGTACACACAATGATTTTATCTGACTTAATTCCAAGCAATCTGCTGAGGCATCTACCAGTTATCCAGCCTGATCTGGGTTTCAAAGCTGTACCTTTCTATCTGTATCTCTCTATCTGTAATGAACATGTGCCTAACCCATCCGGGAAACTGAGCGGAGTATGAATTTTCCTCAGAGCCTGCAGCTGTTTCTGCAGGACAAGAATAGTTTTTATAGGTCACGTTGACTCCTCTGCGTGTGAGGAGGGATCAGAGCTGGTGCTGCCAGGCAGGATGCCTCGATGGGACTGTGTTAGTTGACGTTAGCAGGCCTTTGCCTTGTGGCTCCCTGGGAACACTTCCTCATCTTGGAAACTCTTTTAGTAAGCTGAAGGACATAGACAGGTTTATGCCTCTTTTGGGTCATCTGAAGAATGCCAAAGATACTCAGGTGCCTATTTTCTTAGAGTGCTCAGTGAAGTGGCCTAACATGAGAAATTACTTATTAAAAATAATTCCTTGAGAAGCAAATAAGGAACTTCATGCTGTGGATGGTGATATTTGTATCAGACTTTGTTAGATACAGGCGTAGTACTGCTGTTGTGGTAATATGGCTCCTTTTATATGTGCTAAGTGTACGTTAATATTTCATGTTGTGCTCTGTACCTCATTTTGGACTCTGTTTTAGTTTGTACCTTTTGCTACCTAAATTCAGATAGTGCATATGACTTAAAATGTTATTACCCTTTCACATGTTCAGTCTTAGACCACCTGAATTCGATCCTAATTCGATCATTTGCCTATATCACTAACCAGCACAAACATAGACCAGTGACAAGTTTCCCCTCCTACACAGTTCATTTTCTAGTCTGTTATGTAATTTTACTTAAAGACTTGTCTGTGGGAAGTCATATCGCTAACAGTCTAACTTAAAGAAGCAAAAGCCCACCACGGGTGGATGCAGTCCAGCTAACAGGTACGTGCTACGGAAGAAGAGCTTGTTTGAATAAATACGGATGGCAGCCACTCAGTGGCCGGCTACAGCGGGTTGCCAGCCACTCAGTGGCAGCAGCAGGGCCTCCCAGCAGTTCATCAGTGACAGAGAGGATCTGCTCACGGATGGGATCACCGGAGCATTTCCATCCTACCCCATGTAACGCCAGCTGCACGGTTTCAGTTACCTCCATTACAGGCTTAAAATGTCTGTGTTCACTTCAGAAGAAGATTAGGAGTGTTGGCACAGCCCTTTCTGTGTAGAACAGCATTTCCAAACAGCATAGCCATGCTAAAAGCAATAACAGGTTCCTAGGCAGGGTCTGTATGGAGTTATGGGGTGTTTTCTGCCTGTATGTCAAACTGTGCAATGGGTTTGTTGTTTGATATGCAAAGTAATGAGAATGTTTTAATCATTTTTAGACTGATAGTGATGGAGCTTATTCATATTCCTTCAGGAGTACATTGGAGCATGTGTGGTACTCATAGCAGCTGTCACTTCTATTACCAGTTGCCTGTATAGTAAACTCTCTTCAGGACTTGTAGGCTTGGGACTAGCCTATGCTCTTATGGTAAGAATCTCAGGACCCTTTCTGTCTCTCCCAAACATTTTTTTGTAATTCTTCAGGGCACAAAGATGAACAGGAAGATTGAAGGTGTCTGTACATCTATAGTGTGTACTGTAACGTCACTGAAACCATATGTTAACTTCAGTTCACATCCAGTGGCTGACATATTTGAGTGTATGCCTTCTTCCATTTTTAGATAATATTCACTGAAGTGTTAGTTCAAATATGTCGACAAAACATCCAAGTTGCATCCTATATGTTATATTGTCTTCTGTTGTGAAGAACATTTTTTCAGTGCATCAATTGTGATTACGCCCTGGTACATCACTCTAGACTGTCAAACCTTAAGTTACCAAGTAGACGTCTTTTTACCTGTCTTGACTGTTCCCTTCACTCTTTCTGTCGGCATAGATCAGATCTCCATAGTACCCAAGTAATCTGTGCAGTGCAGTTAGGAAATCTAACCTTCAGTCATTGTCACCCTGTTGATGTGTACTGTACAGTTCATTCACAACTTCAACTTGCTAAGGTGGAACAAGTGTTACAGTGAGGGAATATAAACTGCATGCTGGTCAAATGTTGCAAACTACTACAAATCTGGAATTCAGTAGTGTATTTGCTTTACATCAGGTGTCTAACTATCTGAATTGGATGGTTCGTAACCTGGCTGACATGGAGATCCAGCTGGGTGCAGTGAAAAGAATCAATGGCCTTCTCAAAACAGAAGCTGAAAATTACGAAGGGCTCCTTTGTAAGTGCAGTTTTGTGCAGCATGCAGAAAGAGCTTGCTGAAATTTTAATGATTTTGCAGTGTTACCGTGAAAAACAGTAACTCACTGAATGAGCTGATTAACTGATTAAAAGAGCATTGATGTTCAGTGGGGTTTTCTTCCTTTGTACTCCTGGTACAGCCTCTTCACAGATTCCCCAGAACTGGCCAGACAGAGGGGAGATCCAAATCCAGAACCTCAGTGTTCGGTATGACAGCAACCTGAAGCCAGTGCTAAAGCATGTCAATGCTCACATCTCTCCAGGACAAAAGGTAAAGAACTGCAGTGATTCTGATAAGTTCTTTTAGACAAGCACATCAGAGTAATCACTAAATTAAAAACAACATATCAGAGTGTGTTTTGATGACTGAGTTACAGATTTATTTTTTTTTTCTCTACAAGAATGTGGTGCACTGGAAAGGAATCTGTGGGTTTCGTAGTTTGATGTGCTTAGGCCTACATTAGAGTGAGAAGTTAGAACTACACACCACTTCTCAGTATCCCAGTGCCCTGCTGTCAACACACAGTGCCAAAAGAAGGAACAGTGACCCCTTACTGTTACATCTACTTCCCTACATTCCCATGTGGCTCTTTTGCCTTTATTCCCATTGTTTCTCTTCTGCTTCACTGCATCTCTCTTCTCTCTGCAGTTTTTCTCCTCTTTAGTCCTGTTTGCCTTTGTCCTTTCTGCTAAACAAGGCCACCTCAGGATCCAAAGTTTTGCCTGCAGCACTGGCTAGCCCTCCTTCTGTTCCTTTTGGTCTCCCTCCTGTTGTTCCTGTATATAGGTCTGGCCTTGATTTATTCCTAATGCTCAAACCTTAAAGACAAAGAGTAAACTTGATGATTGTTATGACCAGTTCAGTTTGACTGAGCTATCAGGAGGACATGTGGATAAGAATAGCTCCTCCACTCCATTTATCTTAAGTGTGAAATACAGACATTATCCATTTCCACTCACCTGATGTTCATCTGCTTCCTGTGTCACAGATTGGGATCTGCGGCCGAACAGGCAGTGGCAAATCCTCCTTCTCTCTTGCATTTTTCAGAATGGTTGACACTTTTGAGGGTAAGACTACACTTTTTCCAATCGGTCAAACTTAGCTCCTGAAAGTGCTTTGATAGTCTTTCCTTAACAGCAGCAGCTTTGAAGTGTGATTTTTGATTCTGCAGAATGAACTCTCTGGCCTTGTTTGAATATGATATCATTTGTCACCTAACAGATGTACCACTGATAAGCTCGATCAGTAAAAATTCTACTTGACAGAAGCAAAAGTCCATTTGTGCTATTAAATCACAACAGTAGGAACAAACCACAGAAGGGGAAAGTACAGTGAAGGATCAACGCACAACACATGGATGGGACCCACTGGGCCCAGAAAACTGAGCAGATTGCCTGATGCCCTGGCATTTCCTGCCATATTTCCTGCTATGTGTGCCATGTCCATGTACCTCAGGGAATGTCTTCCTGGGAATCTCTAAAAATTCAAACCTCAGGTTCCCAGCTCCATCACTCACAGGACCCTTACATGGCATCAGAGAGTTGTACTTGGAGATAAAATGTCAAAGTGATCAATAGTAATTTGGCTTTCTGAAATGCTTCTTCCTCTGGTAACTAGTCCCTGGTTGAAGTAGCCTCTTATCTAGTAGTTTGTCTAGTAATTCATAAAGTATTTACAGGTATGCTTCACGTTCTTCCCAGCTGAGGCTTAGTCTCAAGACAACTGTGCTTGGTGCTTAACTTGTTTCATTAGTGACCAAGGACATGTGGAATTCAAGGCCTGTTCCTGTTGTACCATATTGCAAGCTTAAAGTGAGCCGTGCTTTTGCCGGCAGCTGTGTGCTGTGACAAACAGCCTAGCAAACTATCGGTTTCCTTTCACATAGGAAGGATTATCATTGATGGTATAGATATCGCCAAGCTCCCCTTACAGACGTTGAGATCCAGGCTGTCAATCATTCTTCAAGATCCTATTTTATTCAGCGGAACAATTCGGTAAGTGTTAAGTACCAGCAATAAAAACTATGTAATGACTTGTATGCCGTTATATATTATAATTATACCATATAATGACTTTTACAGAATTGCTGATAGCAGAATGTTGAATTCCAGTCTCCTCATAAAGGTTGGAGTTGCTCTTCTAGCCTTTTGAGTCATTCTTTCATCTGTGAGAACAAATACCGTTTCTTACCCCTCCTTTCTCTGAGAGGATGATGCAGTAGAAATAGTGGTAAAAAGCTCCAGTTTCAAACAAATGTCCTTCCCTATGTCTGTGGCATTTACCTCAGGAAGGAACAGTACAATCCTTGTGCAGTTACATCAGCTGCAGCTACAGCTTCTGTGTAAGTCATTAGAGTTCGGGGAAAAGGGTACTGGCTCCTGTGGCTTATTGACTCCACACTAACCCAGTTCCAAAGATTATCTCCTGAACCTGCCTGAATAGAGCATGATTCATTCATGTCAGAAGATGAGGTGACTTTGTGTTATTAATTGGCCTATTAAAAAATTTATTTAGGCCACTATCACTTATTCACAGCACATGCAATAGGAGTAAAAAGAATGTGTTATGCATTGCTGAATCTTTTATTTCTGATTACCGTTCTCTGTATTAATACATGAGATTCACATTTGTTGCTATCATTCTTGGGCTACAGCAAGCTAAAATACCATTTATCTGTTCAGAAATCCAAAATTTGTTCAGTTGTGCTGAAGACTTGTGTTTCATAATTCAAGATGGAGCTTGATTGTTCTGTTTAGCATTTCTATAGCAGTAAAGAACAGAGGCATTGAATTTAAAAGGAGAGATGGCAGCATTTTGGCCTTTGTTAAAAAAATTAATGTTAATTTAAACTGATTGTGTTCACAGCTTCTTTTCTTCAGAACTTTTCTTAGTAAAGCATGGGAATTTCTTTACTTCATTCAGAAAAAAATACATTCTAAAGCCACAAAGATGTCTGCAAAACAGAAAGCTTCGCCCATTCTGCTCAACTGAATGAGTCAAATTTTGTCCTTAATCACACTGGTATGAATGTTGACCAATCTGCAAAATTCAGTGGATCAGTAATAGATCAGAATCAAGCCCAGATCTTTAGCTGAGGATTCTGATTATTTGCAAGTTTCTAAGCACACTAAAAGAAGACAGATATTACAGAGGCTTATATTGACTGATATTCTTGAATTACACGTAACTGTAGGTTTAACTTGGACCCTGAGAAGAAGTGCACTGACAGCATGCTATGGGAGGCACTGGAAATAGCACAGCTCAAGCATGTGGTGAAAGCACTCCCTGAGGGCCTAGGTAATAAGAGTTTCTTCTTGAAAATATTGTTTCCAGTGTTCATAACGTTCCTGTTTCACATCTATTTATTAAAAAGGTAGTTGCTGAGAGAAAGCTTTTTAGGTTTATGGAAGATGTCAAAAAGTGCTGGCATGCAGACCAGTGTCCTATATCCATCCAGTTCCCTTACCAACTGCATCTATGGGGCAGAATCCTGTTTCTTATCAAATCAATGGTAAAATTATTATTTTATTACAGTATGTCTTCATTATGAAGCATTATGGTTTATAGGTGTTGTGAATTCAAATAAGCTGTAAACAAGTCAGGAATGTCTAGAGTATGTTGTTTTGTATTTTCCAATAGTCATGTCCAGGGAGGAAGACTTCAGAACCCTGAAGGTATGAATCATTTGGCCATGCAAAAATTTTAAAAAACCCAAACAAACCCAACCTTAAAAATAGTAAGTTATACAGCCTTAGGGTAAAGAAACTATGTATGTCACTTTGACGGGGGGGGTGCAGTGTCCCGGAGAAACTCGCTCTTAAACATCTGTAGCTACTTCAATGTCTAATAAATATAAAGAATATCATGAGACAGAAGTACTGATTGCTTTGAATAATGGAAATAAACAGGCAAAGCTGGATCACCAGCAGCTGTAGACCTACGAAATGTTACTCTGAAATCTTTATGCCAGAAATGATTTTCCAAGCGTATGCCTTGCTCTGACCTGACCCCTCTGATACACACACCTGCACACACCCCATAAATACTGGGTTTGCTGTATCATTTCCAGATGCTATAGTCACAGAAGGGGGTGAAAACTTTAGCCAGGGCCAAAGACAGCTGTTCTGCCTAGCCCGAGCTTTTGTGCGGAAGACGAGCATCTTCATCATGGATGAAGCCACAGCATCTATTGACATGGCAACAGTGAGTTTGAAGCGTTTCTAATTTCTTGTTTTCCTTTAGAGGGAGACAATTGCTAATATGCAAAATAAAAAAAGGAAAGCAATTTTATCTTCTCTAGTATGCTTTCACTATGTTTAGTGCAGACGTGTTTACAAGTCCAGGTAGTTGTGAGCCATTGCTAGCTAATCTAAATAGCTTTTAAATCATTTTACTTTATAGTTATAGTTAATAGTTATTCCAGCACTGTTTGCATTAGGAAAATGAAGAATGTTATTTTCATTGGCAGTTTGATTTCCTAAAATAAACAAAGCTTTGGAAGGTCGGCTGGAATGGTCTTTACTGAGTAAAATGGTCTTTACTGTGTAGATTGGCAAGCTGACAGGTTTTCCCCAGCATGGTGGACAGGACAAGTCAGGAAATTAGAAGGCTTGAAAGTAGAGTCAATGAAATAAAAAGAGACATAGAAAAGACATACTGGATTATTGCATTAATTGCCTGAAATTGCTAAACAGAGGTTAAACCACACAGTAATAGTGCACTGACTGGATTTTAGCCAAATAGAATAGTGGTTTTTTTATGTTATGTTGCTGTGAGAAATGTTCCAGTCTTCCTGATTATTCTATGAGTAAAGAATGTAATTGGAGGGGTTTATTATAACAGCTACAATTTTTAGTTCTGTAAAATTTTAGTGTTGAGTGTGAGTAAGGTTGGAAATTAGATGCAGCCCAGCTAAAACACATTCTGAATTTTGATGCATTGAGGCTATAGTTCCTCCCTTGTGGTACACTGGTAAAGAACAGACAACCGCAGATGCTAGACAGTGGTTGGTACAAAACAACCTGTTTCCCAAATAGCAAAGGATGAGTACTTGCTGAGTGAGAACTATGCATGTTAAAACCATCTTAAATATCATCTGCTGTTAAATAGGCCAGGATCGGCACACTCTTATGCTTATCTCTGCCACCCTTGGTGTTAGATGTCCCCAGTGCACTGGGACGCTCCTGGGCTTCCAGCAGGGTGAAGAACGCTCTGCAGAGGTGCCAGCATGCGGGCAGCCTGGCAGCACCCTGATTCACTTTTGATTTCCACCCTGTAAGACTGAGGTCAGGGTAGCCAGGGTTTGGGGGCAAGAGCGAGCTCTGACCTAGTTGTGACGTGTAGTTCTGCAAAGAGGGATCAGTAAAAGCATGTCATCATCAGGGTTACTTAGGCCTTCTTAGTGTCTCTGTGTCTGTCATGTAGCTTCTGTTGTTTGAAAAGCAACAAATGATTTTCTTTACCCAGGAGAACATACTCCAGAAGGTAGTCATGACTGCGTTTGCCGACCGCACCGTGGTCACAATAGCAGTAAGTACAGTCTCTGCTGTTCTAATGCAAACAAGAATCAGAAATGCCACATTAATCAATTCATGTCAATGTTAATACATGTGTTAATTTGTCCATTAATTTTTTTTAAGTGGTGTTTAAGTGTATATTTTCCATTTTATAGAAGTATATAACAACAGCTGCTTAAATGTGTTGTGTGATGCTAAGTCTGATTGCCTGTAAAGGCACGTAATCAAAGTACGCAGTCTATTTCTATTTTATGTTACCCATTTTAGGCTAATTTGAAATATGATGTGACTTTGACAACCGTGAAATCTAAGAATAAGTTTGATCAAGCTACAATAATGGTTTAACTGAAGACAAGTAAAGTTGTGTAATAGTTCTGCCACTGGATAAAGCAATTATGTTTCAGAATTTAAACAACTTTTTAAAATAAGCTTTCCATCCCAATTTAAGTTTGCGTATTCTTGAAGTGTTTATACAGAGATCTTGTATGTCTATAAAAATTATGAAGGCTCCAGAGAAGACATGGGCAAGGGTTTTAAGGACAGATCTATTCAGTTTCACAGACAGACAAACCACACCAAGCTCAGGAACCACCCTGAACCAGACATAGTCCATGACTCTTCATACTGAAGTACTAATGTGCAACTTAGTTACTTGAATATCCGTGCAGCTCTCGATTTGTATATTTATATGCAGCATTTGAACGGTAAATTAGGATGAAGCCTAGAATGAGTAGCCTTAATCAAACTTGAACTTGTCAGGAAAAGTAATTTCTGGAAGTCTGTCGTATCCTGGAATATATTTGATAGATAACACTGAACTGGTGTTTCATTTATTTGTTTTTCAGCACCGTGTGCACACGATCCTCAATGCAGATTTGGTTATTGTAATGAAGAGAGGGGTTATTTTGGAATATGACAAGCCTGAGGTTCTGCTAGAACAAGAAGACAGTGTCTTTGCTTCTTTTGTACAAGCAGATAAGTAATCAAAGTAAATGAAGCATTTTAAAGTACAATTGTATTATTTTCTAAAAATGTAAAATACCTGTAAATAAATGTTATTTCGTAATAAATTGAGGTTTTCCTTTTTTAAAAAATGAGCCATGCTCTCCATCTGAAGCATTAATGAATTATTCATGTGCTTTCCTTTTTTGTATACTACTACTACTCTTCTTATTTGCTACCAAAGATTCATGAAATGTAGTTGAAAAACACCTACGTGGGTGAAATATCAAACAAACATAGCCAGCAGAGAGGTTTTAAGTAACTCTTAAACATGTCCTATAATTCCATTAACATGTTATTTTTTATGTGTCATAACCCTACTCTAGATAATGCTCATGACTGACTAAAAGCAGAAAGAAAAATTATATACCAAAGGTATTTCTCAAAAGCTTGTATCTCTTTTAATCATATGACTCTGTAAAGCTTTAATATCTAAATATAAAATCTGTAAAACTTTTCTTATATTGTGGTTTATTGCTAATCTCTTGGTTTCTCCCTTAATACCTTTTAGAAATTAATCACAAGCTGGTTCCTTTAGTCTTTCTTAGGGTGCTTCACTTCTGCCCTGCTGAATCGTATTACACTGATTCCAGACGGGACTGAGGCAGACCCCCTCCCAAACTGTGAGGAAGCCAAGAGGAAGCAGGTTGTGATAAAATATCAATGTTTAATGCACACAGATTCCAGAACAATATAGACGTACAAACTAATCTGGAAGTGATTCCTCCAAATCTGGTAGATGAACACATTAAAATCCCTTTGCTGTAGCTCAGAACCGTAAGAGTTTGACTCATCATCTCCTAGTTTCACATATTTTGCCCACTGTCACACTGTTTTAGATTCACTGTGATCTTTACCAATAAACTATGAATACTTACTAAGATAACTTGTAATTACGGAAATTATCCTAATTTGGCTAGACCACTACTTATCCCTGCCCTATTATTCATTGTGGCAATCGTTCCAGGACTTATTAATTGCAGAGGGGTTAGAATGTCGGTGACCCAATGGAAAGCTAAAATGATTTTTTTCACTGTTATTCTTTTTATAGCAACTTTTGGCTTTACATCCCTTTTTCTCCTCTTCCCCTTTGTGAAGAATTCCTGGCATCTGGGAAAGCTCCTTTCTCTTTTTTACAATTTTTAGCCTGCTCAATTAATTTGGAATCCGTTTTGCAAAGGTTTTATTTTCTAGAAAAAGACATCTCAGTCTTCTCTTGGCATACGTGACATTTTTAATGCATTACTTCTAGCACTGCAGCAGAGAGCAAAGAAAACCGAAGAACCACTGTTGCTGTTTAAGTAGTGTTAGCAGTTCCACAGTGCAGTGTTCGCAGCATCTGCCTGCTATGATTTGTTCAATATCTAAGGACGTTAAACTGGGGCCAGAGAACATATAAGCAACAGGAGAGTGCAAGATGAAAAACAATAAAAGTGGGGAGGTAGAATACAGTGATGAGGACAAAATGCATGAGCTCTGTCGTAGCTCTCTATAGAAGAGAGCGAATGGGCATTGGGAAGTACCTTCTCCTCCAGGGAATCAGTTGCTGGGCCGTGTCAAAGAGAAACGAGCTGCAGAACTATTGGCATCTGTTCATCTCGGGATGCCAGGCATCCATTAGGGCTCAGAAAGAAGAAACGGGAGGCAGGTTACTATCCTTTCAGCACAGGAGGGCACGGCAGTTAACAGCGCAGGTTTCTTCTGCAGCTACCGTGTGTGCTGTCTCCCAGCCGCCCAGCTCTGGTCTAAGGCTGAACCTTGTCCTGTGAAGGCTTAGGAGAGCAGCTGCTCTGCACAACAGCTCAACCTCCTGCTGCAGAGAGAGCCTCAGAAGCTTTGCAACCATCTGTGGAAGGCCCTAAATCATAATGGCAAGAGGAGAGATACAGAGAAGAGAGCTTTTGTACGCTTCTCGAGTGCCTGGGACTTCACACTGCACTTTGGACTAGCTCCTACTCCACAAGCTTCTGACAGCCTTACCTGGAAAGGAATGCAAGGGAGTGAAGGACACAGCATATCCCTAAGAAGACTGTACTGTATCTGGCAATATTAAAACAAGAACTCAAAGTAGAAGTGTCTTATGTTTCCATTGTAAGTGGGGCTTATATTTCACAAAGTGGCATTGCAGGAGAGTAGGGCAAGTTGGTCCATATCCAACAATTATGTATCTTTTTAATGGTGCCACACTGCTGGATAAATATGTGTGAACAGGGAGGCCTCTTGGCTGCCACTTGGACAGAACGCACTGAGCATTTCCTCAGCACAGTTTATCTAGCCTTCTTTATATGAGGCTAAGTCACAGGGTGTTTCTGCCCCTGGATTCTGAGGTGTTAAGAGTCTCAACAGTGACCAAAAGCAATATCCAAGAAAATGGTTCTGTTCTGGGTGGCTCACTGCCATTAGCTGAGTCATTAAAGCTGCTACCTTGGAATAGGCAGTCTAGAAGTCGCTCTTAAATCAGGCTCACAAATGTATTTTGTATGGCAATGATGCATTACTAAGAAAAGCGCAGTGTTAACATGGGCGCGGGATGGCTCTAGACCAGCCATGTGAAGCCGCTGAAGGGAGCTGCCATGTCCAGACTTTTCATTTCTCCTCTGGGATGGGACTTGGCTCAGTTCCAAATGTTTTAGTGGGATAGGCTGCCCATGGAGGTGCAGCCAGGGTTGGTTTTATTTTGTTTGCTTTCTATAAATGCTTCCATTATACAAAAACCTTTATAGCCTTTACCCCCCTGTCTTAGGGTGGGCATTTTCTCCTATTCCACCCATTTCAAAGGGAATGCTGTTCCCTTGGGAGGCCAGGAATCACAGCACACCTGATGCGTGAGCCCTTGTGCCAGCTCTGCTCGCAGCTTCCCCTGTGGCTTTGCATAACCAACTCTGATTTCTTTTCTTCTGTCTACCCGTTTGTACAGCAAGGTGATTTGTGAGGTTTAATTCCTGTTAGGTTAACACTGTGTAGCTTTTGAAAGGTCTGCTTCTAAGTAATGCCATGATGCCAAGTAAATTTTAATTTAACAGTTAGAGTAGTATTTTCTTTGATAGCCATTAAAATTATGATAAAATGAGGCAGGGGAGGAGTTTTGAAATCTAAAACCTATTTTGTGGGTGGAAAAACTTACCCCTCATGATTCAGTACTACAGAGTGGGATTGTTCGTTCCTGTGAGCCCAATTTGTTCAGCAGCTCTTAACACACATATGTTGGCTCACTCAGAAGATCTGTCACTTTTTTCTTTTAAGTATCTGTCACTTGATATACAAAGACAGAGCTTCTTTTTATTCTGCTCTGGAAATCCTTCAGCAGAAGCCTCTTGCTTTGCTGTCCCATGTCTGTCAGTAATTGCTCAGAGGTGAAGGAAAAGTGGCAAATGACAGTCCCCATAAAGAAAAGAGGTGGAAATAAGGAAACGCCCTTCTAGCTCTATGGATTTAAGGATTTTTAAAACCAGCATAGTGAGTGTGTCCATGCAACACTCCTTGCTGTAACAGGCTCACGGGTCATTCCTAGCAGCAGACTGGAGTAATTTACCCTTCCCCTTAAAACACTCCTGCCCAACCCAAGTTTTCATTCTACATTCATGTAGTTACTGCCCTCTGGAGGAAAAGGTACAAAGACAACGACTAGAAAAGAGTAAGGAAAAATGTGCAAGAACATGACTTGAACACCTCTGTCCATCTCTGAATGTGAAACATTACCCATCAGCTGCTGGTGTTTTGCTCACTGCAAAAAGCAAGAAGCAGCTGTGAGCTGCCATCATCTGCAGAACCACACACCTTCAACAAGTATATCTTCAAATTACTTCGTTCACTTTTTTAAAAAAAGTGTTTAGAAAGAAAAGTATAAAAAATACAATATATTTTTAAGTTAAAGCATACATATAAACTAGGTACATAACAAAATTGTAGGTGCAGGTGACATTCACAGCAAGCACACAAAAGATGTCTAGCAGACAAAGGGATACAGAGAAAGGGGAAATATCTTTAGCTAAGTTCAGTGGCCTGACAGCCACGTGCCAGGCCACCTTGTTGTTATTTTGGCTTTATTTATCAAAGCACTAAGATGACCCAGAACAAGAGAAAGTGTGGAGCAAGTATTGGGCAATTGACCCCTCCAGAAGGAATGTCCAAGGACACGCAACTGTTCATATGGAAGAAGTACAAATAGTCTAAAGTAATAGTAACCGTTTAATTACAAGACCTATAATGACTGCTCAGAGAGCTCAGCGTGATTACTTAAAAAACCCCACAACTATTCTGAAATCCCTGGGTGGGCCACTCTAAGTAGCTGTAGGTGGTCAAAGCAAATTTCAACCCCAGCTGGCTGGCTCCCAGCCATCAGCTGGAAAATTGCCTGGCCCAGGCAATCAATGCCAATAACTGCTTACAGCGAGTACCAAAGCACTGAGCACCGCAACTGAGGGGAAGTCCATGGACACGTACAATTAGAAAAATATTATCATAAATCTGCTGGTACTAAAGAAAAGTCTCTTCTCCAGAATATCCTGGGATGCTTTAGCAGCTCTATGATGTTGGTGTCTAAAAGTGAAATGGAAACAAAACATTTAAATCGAAGTAAGTAAACACACGAATGAAAATATTGCTATTTAAGCAGTGGAGCAGTCGCATCAGAATGTTCTGGAGTAACACATCCTGTCACAAGGACGTACATTTGCACATGGATGTATTTCTGTGCGCACAGACATCACGCTTCCATACAACCTTCTGTTGCCTCTTCAGCAGTTCTCATGTCTGTCTGGAGGGTCACGTCACTGTGGATGAACCATCTGCAGCCAGATCATTCTTTTGCAGCTTGTCCTGCTGTTTGCACAGCAAGCAGCCGCAGCCCCAGCGATCCATGAGCAACTTCGGTCAGAGAAACCCCTCCTTAGCCAAGGCTGAACAACTCCAGCACCAGGACTGAGCCACTGGAGTGCCAGGTCTCTGCTCAACTATTATGTGCTCGGGCTTGGCCTCTATCAAGCACATTTCCTACCCCTGCCTGCCCGAGTCATTTGGTAAATGCTTTCCCTCTGCTCACAGAAAGATGTGCAGGTACATCTCAGGATTTTTTCTTGCACTAACGATTTCCTTTAAAAGAAACAAAATCCCCAGGACCTTTTTTATTTTTGTTTCACGGAACAATTGCCCAGCCTGAACCC
>NW_009734048.1:0-1409 GCF_000703405.1 Apaloderma vittatum
AAGGGCCAAGTCCCTTCACGCGAGGAGCACGAAGGGTTAAGGATGCTTCCCTTCCCCACCATGAGCCCCCACCACCCTCTTCCTTGCCGGGACACTCGCTAATTGAGACAGCTTCAGCCCCTGCCTCCCTCCTCTCCCCCTGGGGCTGAGCTGCCTCTTCCCAGGGGGAGCACATTGTCTGCTCCAGCCGGGTTGATGTAATCCCTAAGCCCGAACAATACTTCCCCACCCCGCTCCCGCTGAAAGGGTATTAGTTGCCCAATGAGATAATTACTCCACAGGCCACCCTAATCATCCCGGTCGGCCCAGCCGCTTTCCCCGGCGGGCGATGAACTGCTCGGCTCAGCCCAGGGTGCAGGTTCGGGGTCCCCCGGGGTGATGTTGCTGGAGATGGTCACCCTCTGTGACAACCTCTGTCACCTCAAAAGGCCAGTCGTGTGGGGTGGGAGTGCCGGGATGATGAGCCAGGGCTGGCACCGTGCTGATGAAGTGCAGGTGCGATGAACCTGCTGCCAGCATGGTGGGATTTGGTTTTTTCCTGAAGTCACATCCCTGTCTTGGCCCCCTCTGGAAGAGTCTTGGGCACATTGAGGAACCAATTATCAATCTTAAAATTTTTGGGGAAATAAAGTTCCATGTTTTCCTTAAATACCACAGACCTGATATCAAAAACCAGAATTTCAGAAAGTAAAAAACTCGCCCCAGTCCATAGGATAAATGTGACAAGTTCTCTGAATTGCTTTAACAGGAAATAATCCCGGGTTTCAGCCCTGCTTTGCACAGCGTTTTCTGCTCCCGGGGAGCACGTGGAGCCACGTGGCACACGCATGGCGTTAGCATGTAGCCGCAGGCACACGCGTGTACCCGCACATGCAAAGCTGCCCTCGTGACTGAGCTGAAATCCGTCGGTTTTCCTGGCTTTCCCCTCCCAGAGCAGCTAAGACATCGTCTGTAGAGCTGCCACGTCCCCTAATTATCCACCGTGGTGGAGTTGGGGATGCTGCAGGAAAAGGGACCCGCTCAGGGCTGCCGAAATTAAAGCCTCGTCCTTATTAATCCTGCTCTTTGCGGCTCCATCTACACCCAAGTCAGGGATTATCCCGTCTGCCCTCATGCGCGCCGGCACAGCAAGAGTGAGGCGGCCGGAGAATGAACCTCCTGTAGGTTTTGCTGATCCCATTCCCAGGAATGGTGGCTGGGGGGGACACGAAGGGGCTGGAGCAAGGGGACACGGACCCTCTGCCACCTCAGATTTGTGTGGGACTCGGCGAGGGGAGGCTGCCTTTGGCGGGATGCTCACTGGGATGCTCTCCGGGTTGCTCGCCAGGAGCGGGGATGGGGTTTGAGCCACAGGTCTGGCAGCATCACGGTCACTGAGCTGCACCTCCTCGAGCTCCCACCGAGGATTT
>NW_009734049.1:0-336 GCF_000703405.1 Apaloderma vittatum
AGTAATAAATTACAAAATTTTAAACAGCTACAGGAGACAAGCACTGAGGGCATGTTGTTGTGTCCAGCCGCAGCCACACCGACCTCCGGTGCTGCCTGGGTACGACGGGCTGAAAAAAACGACCGTCCTCAAGAAAACGCCTCCGATCCCACAGCAACTTATTAAAACAAGCCGGATAATGTTCTAATGAGCTGCGAGTGGTTAAATATTCAGACCTAGGGCCAAAAGGAAGCGCTTGGCAAACTCTCCAGAGCCGAAGAGCGGAGACAAATGCACGGGTTTCAGGGCTCGAACCAAGAGACGCAAGCCCTGCCGCCTGCCTCCCGCGGGCACGCG
>NW_009734049.1:362-594 GCF_000703405.1 Apaloderma vittatum
CCAGGCCCAGAGCCGCTCCGGGTTTGTCCTTAGAAAGTGGAGCTTGACACTGCAAGCGCAGAGAAAAACCAATGTGTGCGGCGCAGAGCCAGCCGGAGCAGTGAGCTGCGCAGGGCAGGGGGCTCACTTGGCACTCACGCCGTGCCCCGGCGCTATCGCGGGTCCAAGCCCAGGCTGCCCTTGGTACCGGCATCCCCATCCCTGTGCCGAGCAGACTTTGCTTGGGTGTCTG
>NW_009734049.1:872-1263 GCF_000703405.1 Apaloderma vittatum
CCCAAGCGCGGTCACTCCTTCCCGGCGTCAAAGCCCCGGCCCCAGGGCCAGCCAGCTCCGTCCTCCTCGGCTTCCTCCTCATGATCCCAGGGGTCTTTTCCAACAGCAGTTCCTCAGGGCTGGCAGAGGAAGCGTCAGCCCGTCAGTGCGGGGGGCTGAAGGCTCAGACGGGACGGTGCAACACCCACAGGAACAATTCTCAGCAAAAACACGTCGCACCCAAACCCACCTGCCCTCCGGTTCCTCGCAGCTGGTGACGGCGCTCGGGTAGAGCCCAGGCGGAGAGCACAAGGGGAGTGCAGGGGAGGGCAACAGAGCTGGGCAAGGGCCTGGAGAGTAAATCTGATGGAGGGTGATGGAAGGAGCTGGGGCTGTTGCGTTTGGAGCAGGG
>NW_009734049.1:1441-2094 GCF_000703405.1 Apaloderma vittatum
AGGGAGGTGGTGGAGTCCCCATCCCTGGAGGGGTTTCGAGGTGCTGAGATGTGGGGTTGGGGGTCTTTTTCCAACCTGAATGATTCAGATTCAACACCCTGGAGAGCGAGGTGAGGGTCCCAGCAGCATCCCCTGTGCCCAAGCGGGGCCAGCGCTGCCAGCGGGGTTCAGTTCCCCCGGCTCCCACAGCACCTGTTAAGGACAACCCCGAGTTTCATCGGCCTGAGCGCGTCACGGTACAGCCTGTTTTAGAGCTGGTTTTTACAGAGAGGTGGCTCTTCAGTTCTCTGGAGGCGTCCAAAAGCTTTCGAGAAGCTCTCTCCAGAGGAGCACGTCCGTACTGCGCACGCCCGGGCACAGGCAGCCCCTCGGGGAGCAAAGTGCCACATCCATCGCGGCCCGAGTCACGTGCAGGCTCACAAGGATGCCGTGTCCAGTTCAGAGAATTAAAGCTATTACGGGAGCAGGGGGGCAGGGCAGCGGCTGCTCTAATGAGCTGCCTCCTCCCCTAACGCACATCCCTGGTTTCTAAATCCGGAATATCTAAAATCTTCCCACATCCAGGATTCAGTAAGCGCCTCCCGGAGCCGCCCTCTCCAGCAGAAGCAGCAGATGAGAAAATGCAACGTAACAATGGAAAAAAACCGGCATCG
>NW_009734050.1:0-2364 GCF_000703405.1 Apaloderma vittatum
TACCCACGGGCACAGGGAGAGGGGTCACGGCAGAGCCGGGGTACCCTCAGCAGCCGGCAGCGGTACCTGCGGTGGGGCAAAAGGGTTGGGTGGCTTTTCCCCTGGTGCAACTGCGCTGAGGTTGGTAGAGGTAGAGGTAGGTGAGCAGAGAATTCCTCTTCGTTAGTGGCATGGCTGAGCTGGCTGATTACAATTTCTTAACAGTATTGACAGATTTAAGGTAAAGCTCGTCCCTTCCTCGGAGGACAGCAGCCATGCAGCGGTACCTGCGGTGGGGCAAAAGGGTTGGGTGGCTTTTCCCCTGGTGCAACTGCGCTGAGGTTGGTAGAGGTAGAGGTAGGTGAGCAGAGAATTCCTCTTCGTTAGTGGCATGGCTGAGCTGGCTGATTACAATTTCTTAACAGTATTGACAGATTTAAGGTAAAGCTCGTCCCTTCCTCGGAGGACAGCAGCCATCAGGTCACTCCTTGCCAAGGGAAGTACCCACAGCCATGTAAAACTAACCATGATGACCTTCACTGGGGGCCTTGCTGGAAGAAGGGGTTACCCTACATCTGTGATGGTATGGGACATGAGGTGCTGGAGCCAGGGTCCTTTACCTGCTGCTTTGGGAATGGCAGGAGTAGGGTGGGGAGAGGGGAGGGAAGAACCATCCTGCTACATCATTATTCTGGGCAGTGGGGTCATGAAGCAGGGAGCGAGACACCTCACCAGAAGAAGGAGCCCTTGTCCCCATGGGGCCAGGTTGCAGCCTTTGGAAAGGGAGGGAAGAGCTGCTGCTGCACAGGACTGCAGAGCTGAGCTACTTTAGCTTTTCATTCCTCGAGTCCCCAAAGAAGCAATTACTGCATCAATCCCTGTCTTAGCAAGCTCTTGGAGCAGAAGGCAAAAGGATAACTAGCCTCTGCTCTTAAGTAGGAAGCTGCGGATTTTATGGGATTACTTCTTGCTCCTTGACAGATGTAGGTCCTTTTAGGTCAGAGCTAAGGTCAAAGCTGAGCACCATGGTTTGATTTAATAGGCACTAGTAAGAATGTTTCATCGAGACTGGGACGGGACAGGCTTATGACCATATGGGACCATGCTGGCTCTTGCACACATGTGCACATGCAGGAGAGAGCAGGAAGATGAGCATCGCCAAGACATGTGTGGTCACAGTCCCTCTCTCCTGAGTGCCTGGATCCACTCAAACGTACCATGAACCCAGAGGAGCTGGATGCCAGCGAGGAGTCAGACCTCCCAGTGCATCCTGGTTCAAGTGTCCTCTGTCCCTCATCTGCACTCTGGCCATAGCTCCTCCTAGTCTGCCTTTAAAAGGCTTTTATCCAACAACAAATGGAGCTTGGGGTTCAGTGCTGGATGAGCAACTACCTTCCTAAATCCATTAAACTTTCAGTACTGATTTTCTCTCTTCAGTCCTTCCAACTCTACTTAACGAAGCTAACCTTGCTGGGGAAACTCCTTGGGGCTGCCTTGCACCCACCCGTCCTGCCTCTCCCATGCCCTGCAGTGGAGACACAGTGGTTTACCTGCGCTTAGAGCCAGCAAAACTAGAGCATTGGCTCAGTTATATCAGGACAGATGTGCCTGACATTGATAACATTAGTCCACTTTCTGTGCAAAAATAGTATTAGTGGTGTAAAAGCTGCTTTGTGCTATTATAGCAGCAGCCACAGCTGAGAGCCACATTGCTTTAATTACGGCAGCAGAGCCAAACAAGTACAGCAGAGATGAGATTCTACGGAAGCAATAAACTCTCCTCGTCAGCTCCTGTGTTTTAGGGCTTTCTTGATGCTCAGATTTACATGTCGCCTCTATTCCTCTTAGGTGGGGGATTTGCCTCTGCATTTCTCAGGCCCCCACATCCTCCCTGGTGCTAGCAAATCTGGAAAGTGGGAAAGGCTGATATTGCCTCTGGGGTCAGCTATTCTCAGGGAGTTACTCACCTGACCAGCATAAAAAAAAAAGGAAAATAAATACCAGTGGGAGAGGCTGTTAAGAAAACCAAACCTGCTAATAAATAAAATTTAAGTGTAAAGAAAATGTGAAATGCAGTGATTCAGTAAAGGATTCAATTTTTTAAATGAAAATATTTTCCATAGACTGATTCCAGCCAAAATGCATTTCACTTCCCCCAACAGAATATAAATATTAACTCAAGACAATCCTTGTTCCTAGTGTGTCCTTTTATATTGGCATGATCTGGAGCTGCACTGAGAGCTCACATCTCCTGCTAGCTTCCCTGTGGATGCTAGGTCCTTGGTGCATCTCCAGACCAGTGAGGACATCTTCTTCTCACGTGAATGTGGGACCCTGTTGCTCATCCACACTGTTTTGGGTCAGACCCCCTGCTGTCAGGGTTCA
>NW_009734050.1:2395-8374 GCF_000703405.1 Apaloderma vittatum
ATGACACCTCCTTTTGCAGGAACCTGAAGGAGGTGCTAGTGGGACATCTAAACCATGCAAGGTCCCATCAAACCCTCATGCTCAAGGTTTTCAGGCTGATTCTCTGCTGCTCAGTGGATTTTACAGTATTGCAAAATGGTTATGAAACTCTGGCCTTCTGCTGGGAGAAGTGGGCAAAGGAGGTGCCCAGGGAAGAGTGAAGATGATGCCGTTTCAGCCTCTTGGCTGTTGGCTCCAAGAAAAACCCCGACTAAACTGCTTGTTTTTAACAGCACAGAAAGTGAGGTCAGGGACCAAAATATATCTCCTTCCTCTGACCCTCCCCCTGTCCTCCATGATATTTATGCTGTGTCTGCATAGAAAGTCAGGGAAGAGCTTTGGAGGCATCACCTTCCCCTTGCCCTTATCATGGATACCAGCCCCGAGGAACAGACGTGCCCGGGAAGCCTTTACGCTACATGGGGGCATGGCCAGGACCAGGTGTTGGATGAAACACTGGCCAGGGTGGACATGAGGCCAAGCAGCTTCTCTATCTTTAGCAACGGAGAAGAAAAGCAAGGAAAACCATGGAGAAAACAGGTAATCATATTCTAGGTTTCCTGAACCAGAGATGCGACCACATCCCCCCTCCTCTACTCCCTTCCATCGCTGTCCCCTCTGTCCTCCTCCCGGTTATCTACCGCAGCTGTCACCGCACGAGCAAAAGCCCCAATTCAGTAAAGCCCTTAAGCACAAACTCAATTATCAGACAAGCTTAAGGGCTTTGCTGAATTGGGCTTGCAGAGCTGGATGGAAAACTGCTAACCAGAGATGCGACCACATCCCCCCTCCTCTACTCCCTTCCATCGCTGTCCCCTCTGTCCTCCTCCCGGTTATCTACCGCAGCTGTCACCGCACGAGCAAAAGCCCCAATTCAGTAAAGCCCTTAAGCACAAACTCAATTATCAGACAAGCTTAAGGGCTTTGCTGAATTGGGCTTGCAGAGCTGGATGGAAAACTGCTGAGCCACCCTGGTCCAGCCTTGCCAGAGGGCTGTGGGCTCAGCTCCATCACGACCCCTTCCTTCCTGGGGGTCAGTGTCCAATAAAACCAGGGGCAATGTTGCAAAAACAGATCCAATTCCTGGCCCCTCACAAGCCCATCTAGGTTTGTGAGATCAAACCCTTCCACTCTGCCAGCCATATCCATCCTTCTTGCTTCTTGCCATGGGGCACAAACCCCACTTTTCCCCTCTGCTTCCCAACCCACCTCACAAGCAGGTGTGCGGGACAGGGCGGCTGTGCCTCGAGAGGCTTTTTCTTCTCAATCACCATCTGGAAGTCACCATGAAATGTGATGCTGTATGGAAAGCAGCTGGAAAGAATGACACCGTGAGAGCTTAGGTTTTTTCCAAGGAAATAAATAGACCGTGCACCACAAGCACGGAGAGGAGAGAGTTTGTGCCAGGTCAGGTGCAGGTAGGGCCATGCAGGGACAGCCTGGAGTTTGTCGGAGCAGTAGTCACTGCCTTTTAGGAAGCTTTTGCTGTGCAGAGGCCTATGAGACAACCTCTGGTGATGTTACCAAGGCGGAAGGCTGCGGGTGGCAGTTGTTTCAACCAGGCTGTAGCATCCCTGAGCATGCAAACTGCTTATGAGGGGGCCATAAAACATCGAGGGAGCAAAATAAGCTACTGCATCCTGCACAGCAGCTTTCCTGTGTGCAGGTACCAGGAACTGGGGACAGGTTTACCACCACTGCCTTCTCGTCTGGGGAGAGGGGCTTTAAAATCCGGGTGCTGGTGCGGGTGTTAAGCAAGCTGGAGCTCAAGGCCTGGCTCCAACATGGTTGGGGTGATGGCCTGGATTCAACTATTTCAAAGGGCACCAGCCGGTCATATCAAGCCCCAAATTTAAATTCGTTAAAATAACTTCTTGCAAAACATTAGGACGGAGAGAAATGTTTCCATGGTTTTGTTTTCAAATTCCGAGTGGGAAGAGTTTATTTTTTCACTAGGAAACTTTCCCCGTAGGATTCGTGACGCTAGCTGGGAGACAAGAGCCAACAAGCTCTG
The DNA here is from genome assembly GCF_000703405.1 of Apaloderma vittatum. Classification (NCBI taxonomy): domain Eukaryota; kingdom Metazoa; phylum Chordata; class Aves; order Trogoniformes; family Trogonidae; genus Apaloderma; species Apaloderma vittatum. The sequence continues at coordinate 4,449 of NW_009734050.1, forward strand.
CTCCCAAATGGAGGTGACCCCAAGGGTGACCCCGTGCTGGTCACGTCGCCTCGTGCAGCCTTACTTACCCCCTCAGCAAAAGCGAGGTGGCAACGTGCATGGCTGCGGAGGGTCTGGGATGCCAGCGGTGCTATCATGTGGTTAGCCCTGTTGGATCTAAATCTGGGCAAGTAGTATGGTTATATTTGCATGAAGGAAGGTAAATGCAATGAAAACACTTAAATTGTGAACAGGTTTGGGGAACACCTGGGGAAATGGCCCCCCAGTAGTTTTATTTCTCCTTGTCTCTGGATACGGACACGTTTCTTCTGTGGGGAGAGCGGTGGTCTGTTCTTCACCAGCACGCTGCTCCTGTTTAGATTGATGAAGATTTGTAACACTGTTTACACTGTCCTGAAAAATAAAATATCATAGAGATTTACAAAATTAACTGAAGGATAAAAAAAAGCAAAAAAAAAAAAAAGCCATGAAGACTCATCTGTTTTCAATCAGCTCAGTGCCCTGGAAATCAGTTTACCCCAGCTGAGAGTCCAAGTGCTGCTGCTTTCGCCGCCAGGTGACCAGGTAGTCTCAAGTGTTTGATGCAAAAAACACACAGCAGTGAAATGGGGATCTGCAGAGCAGGTGAGATGTGAAAAGAACTGGATATCAGGGCAGGCTGGGCTCTATTTACTAAACTGGCTGAAAATAAAAGGTAAAAGAAGGGCAATTTGCAGTGCTTGTGTCTTGCTTCTGTCACTGGAGCAGAGGAAGAGCACAGTGGTTCATTCTCATTTGCAGTTAAACACTTTGATCTGATCCCATTTTATTCTTGATCTGATCCCAGTTTATTCTCTCCTCACACGTACGGTTTCACGGCTGTGGAGCTATGGATGGCAGGAAACTCCTCTTGCTTTGCTTCTCTCAGAGGTGTGAGAATTTGTCCTTTTAGCTTTTGGGACGTAATGAAAACTGATTGCTTTGACACATGGATTTCTAAGGTGGTAGCTCAGCACCTCAACAGTTAATGGGGCTCCCTCACTTTCAGTCCAGACGTTGATATAAAGGCTTATCTACAAGAGAAAGTTTGTTCTTATTAAGGCAGGAGCTGCAGGCGAGGTGTACCCTCAGCTCCTCCTGCTCCACCTCTGTAGCGAAGGAGAAGGAGGTACAGCTGTTACGGGACAACACCCCTGCATGGAGAACACCTCCCAAGGCTTATAAAACACCCCTTGTTCCTGGGATACCTGAATACCTTCACAAGGACTTTTCCCAAGTGAATCATAGAATGTCTTATGTTGGAAGGGATCTCAGAGATCATTTATTCCAACCTCCCTGCCATGGGCAGAGATAGATACCCTTAACTAGACCAGGCTGCTCAAAGCCTCATCCAGCCTGGCCTTGAACATCTCCAGGGAGGGGGCGCCCACAGCCTCTCTGGGAAATCTATTCCAGAGTCTTGCCCCCCTCATACTGAAGAATTTCTTGCTAAAATCCAATCTAAACCTGTTCTCCTTCAATTTAAATCCATTTCCCCTTGTCCTGTCGCTGGACGCTCTTGTAAAAAGTCCCTCCCCAGCCTTCCTGTAGGTTCCCTTCAGCTATTGGAAGGCAGCTATTAGGTCCCCCGGAGTCTTCTCTTCTCCAGGTTGAACAATCCCAGCTCCCTCAGCCTAGCCTCGTAGCAGAGGTGCTCTAGACCCTGGATCAGGGAAGGACCAGAGATGCAGCACTCCTGGTACACACCTCACTCAAAAAAGATTACATTTCTGGGAGAGGGTTAAGTCGTGCCTGATCCAGCAAAGCACCCAAGCGCAGTTGATGGAAATCACGGGAGGTGTGCCTTTTCTTTCAAAAGGACTATTAACGCGCTTATGGTTAATTGCACGAATAAATCTCTCGGTGGCTTAGAGCCAAAGCGAGCAATAAAAGCACCGATCCCCAGGCCTCCCGATGGGAATTGGCCAGGACCAGGGCTGATGTTCTCACGAAGTCGTTGGGAAGTAAGCTGCGCCCTCAGTGCATACGTGCCCAGGGATTTCTGTTTGTGTCCCCCCTACACCCCCCAAAGGCTGTTGTCTAAGCAGAACCTCCAAACTATCTGCCCAGGCCAGCTGGGATGGCAAGGCAGGTGTCCAGAGGACACGGGTGAAGAATTGATCCGAGCTGCTTTTTTTCAGTGGTGGTGGCTGTGGGAGCCGTGGAGAGTGGACAGAGGGGAAAGCAAGCCCCCTCCTCTCCCTAAGTCTCCTTCGGGGGCTCAGGTGTATCAAGAATTAGGTATTTAAAGGAATGTACTTTCCAAGAAGCGGAAAATCTTGGACCTCAAGCCCTGCCAAGGGTAGGAGGGCATTTAGAGAGACAACTCAGTGTGCCTGGTGCAAGAGGGACTCTGCGGGGAACATGTGGGGTTTTTGTTGGCTTCTATCTTTTATAGACAAGACCAGGAAATCCATAGCAAGTATGTGTACATCTGAGGGAAACAGGCAGGCTTGTTTCTGAAGAAACATCCCAGGCAATAGCCCCATCTCACATCCCACATGTCAGCTAGATACAGTGGGAGATGAGGGCACTTGGGGCCGGCCTTAAAGTTAGTTTTAGGGGAACTCGTAATACGGATCAACACTGCCTGAAGCAGCACCCTGCTCCTCTCCTTCACCCAGAGTAGTCTCCCAGCTCCTGCACGTACCATCAAGCACAACTTTAGCCATTCAGCTTCAAAGAAGTCTTTTAAAAGTCAAGCCTTTTTCTTCTTTTAAGGCAGAAATTAGCAAAGCCAGTAAGGACAAGCATGTTCATCCCGGGGTATGCAGCAGGGAGAGGGGGTCCCAGTGGCCAGAAGCTGTTTCCCCAGTGGTTTGGAGATTTCTTCTTCCTCTTCCTGGCTCCAAACGTTGTTGTCAGGACGCTTAGCAGGGATAAGGGGGCTGTGTGCACTGGGTCTGCCCTGCTGCCGCCCTCCCATTAAGGCTGTAGAAGGTTACCAGTGAGGTTACCGGTAGCCCTTTGCAGTGAGCTCACCCGCACCCATCCAAATTTCCATGCATCTGCAGGGGCTAGATCAGCTCCTTGTGATTCATTTTAATCTGGCACAAAGCAGCGGCTTGCTGAAGCCTGATGTAAAACACCCACATACACTCCCATTATATAATATGAATCTAAGAAGATTAAATTATCCAGTCTGAGGAAACACATGCACATATGAATGTACACATTTATATACAGTCTGGGGGTTGGCTGAGTGGAGCTGAGGGCAAAGCTTCCCTTCAGAAACGTTGAACTTGTGCTCGTTAGCGCTGAAGCACTGGGGAAATAATTGGCATATGCCTGTGCATGGAGTGCTCCAGCAGCAGCGCGCTCGGCATTTGAAGGTGCAGCACGAGAGCTGCAAGGAAAGTTTGTGGCTGTGTGCTCCGTGTCCACTTTGCTGGCAAAGTCTGAGCAACAGGTGGAACAAAACCAGGCTCTGCGTTCAACTTGACCTGCCAGCGTATGGCCAGGTACCGCTCACTGGGTAAGGAGAGAGAAGAGCAGCCCCCAAAACCATCGAGCACATCTCCGCAGCCTTGGTGGGTCTGGCCGGGGCACAGCCTCGTCCTGCTGCGTGAGCGAATCTATGTGCACAACCAGGGCTTAGGCCAGGGTCTGGGGGTGCCAGGGGGCTTGGGTCAGGGTTTGGGAGTACCCGGGCCTTTCGCCCAAAGAGGGGTTTTGCCTTTCAGCAGCTCGGTGGCAGGAGGGGAAGGCAGGAAACGGGCTTCACCTAGAGCTGCCCACGGCTCCCTGGGCAGCAGATGGATTGGCCGCCTTCTCCCTCCTGCGCCTTCCCGTTATTGATTCACCTTGTTTTGCTAAATATAGCCCGGCCTCCCGAAGCTCCTCACCGCGCCTTTACTCCAGCCAGAGCCGCCGGGCACCGGAGGTGATGGGAGGAGCAGGGCTGGGGC
>NW_009734051.1:0-11850 GCF_000703405.1 Apaloderma vittatum
CACTTTCAGCAGTCGGCAGGTTCTCTGTCAGGGCGTGAGGGTGCGGGGGGTCAGGATAGGCCGAGGGGTAGTTCAGCACCCGGCTCGCCTGCTTGGTCAGTGACAGATCTGTACCGCACCCCCTCCAGCAGCAGGTCGCACCTCGTCCTCCAGAATACAGCAGGAGACTTAAGCTCCAGTGCCAGCCTGTCAGCTCGTACGAGGCCTTGTGAGGTACCTTCCAAAAAGGGTTCCCTGCTGGGCTCAGAGAATCGTGGGGAGCGAGCGTTATTTTATTTGCTTTGTGAGTAGTTCTTAAGTAAACCTTGCATCTTCCTTCCAAAACAAAGAGTTAGCTTGACAGTATCAGACTTTGCGTGTCTTAGTGGGTCTTCCAGCCCATTGTTGTGGTTTTCCTTGTCTGGAAGTTAAGAGAGAGATGCAGAGCACAGCCTAGCAGTGTAGCAGAGTGCTGATTGTTCGGTAGCACCAGCTGGAGTTACTGCTTATATCCATAGTGCTGATTTCTGAGGAGTCTATGTTAGGTTTTGACTATAGTGGGCAAACTCAGCCTAAAGAAAGCAACCCTGACACTTAGTGTTTATGATATAGGAAAGTTAGGCAGATTAAAATGGAAAAAGTAATGGCCTCAATATATGGTGACTTAAATATTTTTATATACAGTTTTCCTGAGTGTTGATATGGACAATCAGAAAACCAAATAAAACCCAAACAAAACCCCCCAAACCAACACAACCCCAAACCCCTCTATCTTTGTTTATTTAACAGACAGTTAAAAAGAGTTTTAAAATCAATTAAAACCTGGAACTAATCTGGTGTTGGTGGGGGCAAGGTGACTGGCATTTTTGTCCTTTCTAAGGTCTGCTCCTGCAGGTTACCTCAAATCAGGTGTTATAGCTATGTCTGCACATAATCAGTATTTTATAAGAGGACATTGAGCCTGGTTTTCCTGACTTTAAGTCAGTAATACCTAGGGGGAATGTTCACACACTTTTGACTAGAGAGAGAAAAAGAATCTCACAGTAGCATACCAGTTTTGTGTGGGGGTCTGCATAGTAAATTGGTTTTAAATGGGAACACACACAGGTATTGTACTGAGCTCGCTGTACGGGTCTGATTCCTCATGTGGTTCAAAGCAGTGCAAGATACAATGGGAGAATAAAATTCTGTTCCTGAAAAAGAGAATCTACCTAAACAGTTGGACTTGGATTACTGTTGTAGGATATTTCAACTGATGGTGAATTTTTCCCTCGTATTTGTTGGAAACTGGATTTGCCATTCTGCATTCTGTTCTTTACATTTTTAAATACTTTTAAAAAGTGTAACAGTTGTCTGTCATTCTCACCCCCCCCCCCCCCCCCAATGTTGCTTTTACGCATTAAAGCAGCTTTGAAAGGTTCTGGTGAGGTTTTTGGAGTTCTTGGAATTGGAAATGCGTGCCTCAGATACTTTGTAGAATTGTATTCATTGACACCTTCACTTTCTTGCTTGATAATCTCCCAAACAAAATAAAACGCTCTGTCTGTGCAAACACTGAGCCTTAGTGCTGATTCTTTTAGACAAAGCATCGTGCTGAGTGGTGGCATTGCTAGAGAAAAGTCCTAAACACATCTAAAGACTGAGGAGTGTTTTTAATTTTAAAAATTTATTTAATATGTATTTAACGTGTATTTAAGTTCTTAATAGATTGAATCACAAAATTGTTTCCTGCTCAAATGCAGTAAGTTACTTCTGACCTCATGTTGCTGTTGTAGGGTGCAGTAGAGCCCATGCAGATCGACGTAGATCCACAAGAAGATCAGCAAAATGCACCTGATATCAACTACGTGGTGGAGAACCCCACTCTGGTACGTGCCGGTTGAAGGCTAGTGGGTTACATTTCTTGGGCATAGTCTCTTCCTTTGAGGTTTTTGAGAAAACTTCCTCATTTTACTCCTTGTCAAATTGGTGTTTGGAGATGAATAGATTCTGTTCAAAGCAGGGTGGAGTAGGGCTAGCTGTGACTGCGTCTGCAGCTCCTTGTCACATGCTGCCCCAGACTGCACCTTCTGAGCTGTAGGAAGAGGGAAGAAAATTACATCTAGGGTGCTTGTCTGGTTCAGGAGACTTCAGGCTCAAATGACGGAATCTCGACAAAATTATGCTTTAAAATGGATGAGCTGATTAGCCTTAACTGAGAGCATCACAACTGAAATAAATAAAAAAGATAAGCTGTAATGTACTGAATATTTCTGAGGAAATTACTAATGTTTGAAGGAAGCAGAAATGAACTCATCTTACTTGATTTTTTTCTTTGAGTCATTCATGTTACCCTCCATGAAGGGGTCAGGACTGGAGGAAAACCTGTGCGAGTCACAGCTTGGCAGCCTGATGTACTGTTGCTGTCTTTGCCTGCAGGATTTGGAGCAGTACGCGTCCAGCTACAGTGGTCTGATGCGAATTGAGCGGCTGCAGTTTATCGCTGATCACTGCCCACAGCTGCGGGTGGAAGCTCTCAAGATGGCACTGTCATTTGTCCAGAGAACTTTCAATGTTGATGTGTACGAAGAAATCCACCGAAAGTTGTCTGAGGCGACCAGGTACTAAATGATTGTGGGAATCTCAGGAGGTTTCTCGAATTAAGCTGGATGTGCCACGATGCGGCACTCCCTGTGGAATACTAGCGTGTTCCTTACACAGATTGTCTTTGCCCATAGAATTTGATTGCTGTGAAATGGATATGTTCAGGCCTAAGGTCTGATGCTTTTTAAAAAAGATTAAACACAGAGAACATCTCATTCCGAGGTCGTGGTGTTTTAGAAGGCTTGCAGGTTGGTACTAAGGAGAGTTTAGTCCTTGCAACTGCTTCACATATCAGTGAACACAGTTATCTTTCCTTAGGTAGATTATGGAGGTGAAGCCTCTTCTAGATGCTCCTGTGCTCATAAATTAAAACCTTATCTGTTTGCCTTTGTTTCCTGCCCGCCCCAACAGCAGGTTTGCTGTTAAGGGTAGCATCTGATACCTCACTTAATCACCCACACTTCCTGGCTTTGCATTACTTTTGTTGCCATGCATATTTGCTGATACCTTGTCTGTTTTGCGCTGGTGGCCTTTACCATTTAAGTATGACAGGATATTCATTGCTTTCAGTGCTGGGTTAGGCATCTGCAAGTGTTCAGTGGCTAGCCCAGCCCTAGACCTTGACACTTTCTTATACATGAAAAGGACCACCCCAAAAAACTCCAAATGTGTTTTTCTGTTAAAAATATTGGAAAGTGAGTGCACCGCAAGTACCTCAGTTGATCTCGTCTGGATGGAAAAAGTTTGTGGTATCTGTACAGTTTAACTTTGGAGAGAACTTGTAAGCATGTGCAGCCTGTGTCCTGTATAGAGATGTTCGGTTGGATTCAGCAATTCTTTAGAATCATTAACTACTTCACAGAATGTCGTAATTCGTTGTAGCACTGTTACTAACATGCTTTCAATTGGTTTATTGAGCGGGTTGTTTCCTTAAAGTTAGAGGTGACTTGTTTGTTAATAAAATACCTGCAAAAGATCATTAGGCTAATTTTGAGAAGAATTTGTAAATGTCTGTGCTACAGTACTATTTTCACTGGAAATCTTAGCAGTCTTTTTTTACCTCACCATCCTTGTTTTCTCTTTAGTCTGTGTTGTGCATGCAGTACTGTTTGTTAGGGTAATGAGGCCAGGCACTTAGCAGACATCTGTTTTGAAAAATTTGCAGCATCGTAACCCCATTCAAACTCTTTCCTTTCAGAGAACTGCAGAATACACCTGATGCTGTCCCCGATAGTGGAACTGAACCTCCTCCTCTAGACACAGCTTGGGTTGAAGCTACACGCAAAAAAGCTCTTCTCAAACTGGAGAAACTCGACACAGATCTGAAAAATTACAAAGGGAACTCAATCAAGGAAAGTATCAGGTGAGATGCAGAAGGCTCTGCTGGAGCAAGGAAGAGCATATTGCTCCTCCAGGCACCTAACACAGGATGTCAGCTGCATTCAGTGCCTTAGGTCAGTGTGCCGAGTTACTTGTTTGGAACAAACTGACTGGGTCTCTTTCTGAGCACACTGTTAATTGGTATTTTAATTCCTGTGCTCCAGGAGAGGCCATGATGACTTAGGTGATCATTACCTTGACTGTGGCGACCTCAGCAACGCTCTCAAGTGTTACTCACGAGCCCGTGATTACTGCACCAGTGCTAAACATGTTATCAACATGTGTCTCAATGTCATCAAGGTAGGAAGGTTTGCAGGAAATGGTACTTGGAGTCTTTCTGATATCTGCTGTAGAGTCCAGCTGTACTTTACTCTGGTTACACATCTTGTGTCTGCAGTGATACTGCTTATCTAAGTAACACCCGTTATCCGTGCCTGTTCAGCACCATTTCTGGCTCTCTACAGGTCAGCGTCTACCTCCAGAATTGGTCTCATGTTCTGAGCTATGTAAGCAAGGCTGAGTCTACACCAGAAATTGCAGAAGTAAGGTCCTGCTTTTTAACTTCATGAGTTTTCCCTTTGTTTTCTGTCTCCAAAATTTGTAATACAATTTCTTCCTTTCCCACTTTATGACTGGCTCCCTATAAGACTCCCTTCATCTTACAGTCTGTTCTTCATTTATTCCAGGCTCCTCGATGCTATGCTGTTTCTTTTGAGATGCGTTGTTGCTTTTCTCCCATGAAATGCGTGTAGGAAATCTGACTCACAGTAAAACCAGAGACAGCTCTTGCCATATTTCCTAAGATAAATAAGAGGAAGCTGTTGTGCTGTTGAGATTTGCAAGATAATTATTAGGATGAAATATCCCGAGGAGAGTTATAATCAAAATAGTTTTCATACTGCTTGCTCACTACTGCTTTTTCTTATCCTTTAGCAAAGAGGAGAAAGAGACAGTCAGACACAAGGAATTCTGACCAAACTGAAATGTGCAGCAGGTGAGTGAATCCTTCAGCTTCCTGCGTTGTCTACCTGTCTTTCTGCCTGTTAGCTCTCCATAGGGCCCTTTGACAACGGTGTGTGCTTGGTGTGTTCTCTCACCAGAAATGCAAAATTTAATAAATCCGATGAGATGGAACTGCTGACTTGTTTTTACCAGTTTTTTATTCTCCCTAAGTTTCTTCAGAGAGGGTGGCAGTGTGAGTCAATGTAGTTCAAAGGATGCTAGATACTGTCTTGAGAGTCTCGTTTCTCTTCAATGGTGAAGGCACAAGCAACCGTATGGGAGCCTGTCCTGCCCCCCAGGTTTTGCAGTTTGTCCTAATTTGTATGCTATCGTTGTTTATGACTTACTTTTTCTGGTCCCTAGGCTTGGCTGAACTAGCTGCTCGGAAGTACAAACAGGCAGCAAAGTGCTTCTTGTTGGCATCGTTTGATCACTGTGATTTCCCTGAGGTGAGGACCGAGAGGGAGCTGTGTGCAGGTCTTGGAGGGGATGTAATTCTTTTAAGTATGAGGTTGTAAAGTTCAGATATCATGGTTATTCTCATAGCGCTCCTGTATGGTTTGGTGGGGCTGTGAACCATGTTGCTTTGGTTTGCTTTGTTTTTTTAAATAAGTCTCTGTTTGTGGATTCTCTAAATGATCAACTCTACATCACGTAGGAGTTACCTGTGAGATTTGCATATCTCGGTAGCTCAGTCGAAAGACTGGCTGTTGGAATTGGTTTCTGCTCTCTTAGCAGTGGACAGTCACTCCTCAGGCTCTGGGTGAATGCCCAAGAGCATGTCGAGTGGTTTCGCTGTGTTCGACAAGGACTCGTCCCTGCAGGAAGGAAGGGCCCGGTGTAGAATACTTAATTCCAGCCTTCTGCTGTTTTTGTAGTCTGTGACAGCGCTCTCTCTGTCTCCAGCTGTTATCTCCTAGCAATGTGGCTGTATATGGTGGTCTCTGTGCCCTTGCTACCTTTGACCGTCAGGAACTGCAACGAAATGTTATCTCCAGCAGGTAAGTGATGCCTTGAGAGGAGTTTGTGTACTGGACATCTTTTAGGACATAGGACTTGGGCTGAGAGTGGGTTCTGGCAGGAGTAATAGCTCTTTTACTCAGGAGAAAAAGAATCACTGAGCTTTACTTTGGCTTTAGCATTAAGTGATGTTTCACTGTCTAAAACACAGGAGTTAATCACAGCTGAAATTTTCATAGTATAATGGAAGTTTCCAATCCAGGTCAAATCCGACACCTACATAGCCCAGTTTTGTATCTCCGTCAGTGGTCCGTATCAGAGATTAAATGGGAGGGACAGAGCCCTACAGAAGGCACCTCTAAGATAATTTCCCTTCATGTTATCACTTGTTCTGGTGTATGTTAATTGTATTAGTACAAGTTAATAACTGTTCTACAACTTGCAGCATAATCTAACTGTGACATAGACAGGGTTAAGAGAATTACAGTCTTTGAAGAAAACAGATATTTGTGTGTCACAGCGTGAATTACAGTGATACTGAATTCCTGTCAGCTGAGTGCATGGAAGCCCTGGTTTTAAATTGGTGTGGAAAAAGGATTGTTACTCTGCCTTTTTTATTGGCTGACTTGTAGGATGAGGTCCCAAGTTTTGGAAATCTATGATGGAGAACTGGGAGAGTGCTGAGAAAGAATGTGTATCCCAAAGATCTCCCACACTTACAATCGGTTCTTTTCCTGAGACAGTTGTATGCTTACACTTCCTGTGGCACACCGTACTCGGAGAAGGCGGTGCTTTGACAGGGAACACAAAGCTGTCCAGCGCAGACAGAGCACACATAGATGTGACCTGTGTTTTCTAGCGGTGCATCCTGATTTTGACCTGTGCACACTCTAGTTTTTTGTGTGTTGGCAAACACACTGCTTGATTTGTCAAGTCTCTTGCTTTCTTTCACCACAGCCGTGATGCTGTGCTGCATCTCTCTGTATTCCAGGCTCCCAGCCCTGCTGAAAATGGGCTCTCTGGTCTGTTGGAGAGTAAAGTCTCGGAATCTTCAATTGATAGAGTTTGTAACATTGCAACTGGGAGTGATGGGGTTGTGGGGTCTTGAAGTGGTGGATTCCAGGGTCTGATGACTGCCGTCTTTATCTGTAGCTCCTTCAAATTGTTTTTGGAGCTGGAGCCACAGGTTCGTGACATCATCTTCAAGTTTTATGAATCTAAATATGCTTCATGCCTGAAGATGCTGGATGAGATGAAGGTTAGTTGTGGGGGGGCAGCGCAGAACAAACCCTAAGAGTTCTGTCACCTAGCCTTTTGTGAGAAGCAGCAACTGTTAAAAGTGGTTACTAAGAGTGCTCAGCTCTTCTGTGTCTTCTATCACCTGATGTGGTGAATGGGAATTGAGAGTAGTTTAGCAGTAGAGGGTGAGGAGAAATGATAAATTTTTAAAATATATTGCTAGGTCTTTTATTCTTTCTTGTTTTATGGTATTGTCCCACTGTAGTGTAATATCCAGGGGGCCGGTTAGCTCAGTCAGTTGAGCGTAGCGCTAGCAACTCTAAGGTCACGGGTTCGATTCCCGTTCAGTCCCCATGTGTTGCCTGATCTAGTCGAGAGGCGGCGTCCCTGACGGCAGGGAGGCTGGATTAAATGATCTCTAAGGTCCCTTCCTTAGGCCATTCTGTGGTTCTATGATTCTATCCTTTAAGTATATACACATACATGTTTGAGAACATAGGAGTAGTACATTTTTCCAGGTTGCTTCTCAGCTTCTGATGTGTTTTTTGCACAGGACAACCTGCTGCTGGATATGTACCTTGCACCTCACGTCAGGACACTTTATACCCAGATTCGAAATCGTGCCCTTATACAGGTAATTGTTCCCATAATCCTGAGAGGTGGTTGAACAGTGAGATAAGCCATCTCTTTGTAATTGCTTTTCCCATGGTTTTTCAGAGGGCAGAGAGTACGTTTTGCAACCGAGTATATTCTTCTTCCTAGTACTTCAGCCCCTATGTGTCGGCAGATATGCGCAAGATGGCCACCGCATTCAATACCACAGTGGCTGCTCTGGAAGATGAGCTTACTCAGCTCATCCTGGAGGGACTGATCAACGCCAGAATAGACTCACACAGTAAGGTGAGTGCATCTGAGCCACAGATGATAGACCAACCAGCTGCACTAAGGTTAGAAACTCTCCGCTCCTGGGACCCTTTGAGGTTGCATTGATCTCTTGCCACTGGTACTGTCAGTGGGGCTCCCCTGTGTGTGAACTCACACCCAGCAATACCTTTGCTTTATTCCCTTGCGCAGAAAGGGCTTTCTGCAGTGGAACCCTGTCATAGCTCCCATGTACGGTTCTCTGTATTGGTTACAGATTCTTTATGCTCGAGATGTAGATCAGCGCAGCACAACTTTTGAGAAGTCTTTACTAATGGGCAAAGAGTTTCAGCGACGTGCCAAGGCGATGATCCTGCGAGCTGCAGTCCTGCGCAATCAGATACATGTCAAGGTATGGGCATGTTAAGTGTTAAGGTGTTTAATTTTTTTAAAACTGAAACTAAAAGTTGGTGAACTGAAGATTCTGGAAGGTAGCAGATTTTTTATGCTCATGATTGGATAAATTCTTAAAATAGTAAACACTGAATATATAAGTTTCTAGCCAATACATTTTGCTTCGTGTGCAATACAGGATGTCCTTTGAAGTTTGTAGTCTTGGTTTGATTCTAACTAATTCATTTTAAATAACTTTTTCATACACGTCTTTTATCAAACCAAGATTGAGGTATTTTTTTTTTTTTATTAGAGGAAGTAAAAAATGCATTAATTGCTTGGAGCGTCCTTTCCAAGATGCAGTTCCAAAAGGATGCCCTTAGGAAGGATATATCCTCCGCCACAGGATGTGTTAAATTCTGTAGTACGTTAATCTCTGATAAGTGAATGCCAGATAGGACTCACCTTCTGAGGCCAACAGCACATCGTACATAGTAAATAAAAGTGGCTTAAAAGTTCTGTTTGACTTTTTGGAAGCAGTTCTTGTGAGCTGTAACTATGGAAGTTGTAAACACAAAGCTTTTGCAAAGCCGTTACTGTTTATGAGTTGGGAGTGTGCTCTCTTCCTGCTGTGCTTCATTTGATCTCTCAGGAAGCGCTCTGCAGAATATTTACACATCGCTAACTAGGATGTGCTTTGGTCTTGTTGCAGTCTCCTCCAAGAGAAGGTAGCCAAGGGGAGCTTACTCCAGCTAACAGCCAGTCCAGGATGAGCACCAACATGTGAAAAACTTCGTGCACTACCAAAAGAAATGGTCCCTCCAGGACTGTACCCAGTGTCTCACCCACTAACCGCTGAGCTTCACAAACTGTCCCTGTCTCCTGCCCTTCTTGCTCGGATTGAGAGGGGCAGGGCTGATGATGGATAATATGAATATTCCAGTAACTTCAATTCTCCTTGAAAAGAAATTCTTTCTAAAAACAGAATCCCTGCAAAGGGTCATCATTTCAGTTTTGGTAGAACATCTTCCTCCATTCTCCTTCTTCCACCACTCCATAAAGAGCTGTCAGGTTATTCATACAGATGCTGATTTGAGAGTTTTTCAGCTGCTATTAGTTTCCTTGTTTCAAAGCTGCGAAAGTAGTGTTGAGTGGAAAGGTGTGATCCAAGATGAATTTTGCTGGCCTGAAAGTACTGCCCTCATTCTGAGCAATGCTGAGCTTTCTGTTTATTCTGGAGAAATTTAGTGCATTGCTCTCAATTATGGAGCTAGAGTTCTGATGGGAGAGGAGAATCCCTTTGAGAAACTCTTACTGATTTTTCACCGACACCAGAAAACATGGCACTGCTTCCATGCATTCAGTCCCAGGCCTTTATTTTAGGGTGTTATGTTTACCTGGATCCAGGTTCTTTCTCTCGGGTCTCTTGTTTTCAAAGACCTATTTCCTGATGTGTTTCCCACTTGTGCATGACCTGGCTTTGGGGTCCAGTGTTACCATAGCAGTAAATCTTTACTTCATGCAAATACGGCTGCTTGTCCAGTCTTATAACTGCCATAGTGTGTGATGGTTTCCCAGCACGTGCAACAGTTGCTTCTGGTAGCATGGATAAATGCCATAAAATACCACTTGCATCCTGTGGAAGAGCTCAAAGCAGCCAGTCTAGGTGCCTGCTCTCCAGGTGCATTTATTCTGCTTTTCCTTTTATAAAGGGATTAAAGGTGGCAGCCCTGGTGTGTGCATGTTCTGTGTTCATGAAAGGAGATATGCACTGAATTTTTTGGAGTCACTGCGGCCTTGGATTCATCTACTCCATAAGGCAAGCTAAGAATTTTGATCCAGCCCCAACTGGTCTGGCAAATGACTACAGATGTTACTGTTAATGTGTTAATGCTTTTTTTTTTTTTTAATTGTTATATCTAGTGCATTAAATGGCAGGATTAAAAAGCTTCTGAGTATTTGGAGTTTTGTGTTACAGTTGGGTTTTAGCTATTTTGCTTTCAAGTCACCGATTTTTTGCTAATAGTGATGTTTTGGTGATGTTTGCTGATGATCTGTAGGCCACATTTTGCTTTCTGATCTGGTTGGAGATGCAGCTTGGATGAACTGTGAAACAAGTGCAGTTTGAGGGAATGTTCTAACAGCAAAATCCCTGGACTGCATTTGCACAGCTGCTAAGTTGCTGCAGTACTCTCTCCCTCTGCCTTTCTGTGACAGAGAAAAGGGAGTTTAAGGGAGTAAGGAGAGCTGATCAAGAACTTTGAGTCAGGCATCACCAATGGCCAGTTTAGTGAGAAAGGCAAGTTAAGTACTCAGGCTGTACATCCTTGTAGATATCCTGGGAAACTCCTTTCAGTGCCTTCTGCTAATGCTGAAGGAAAGCCATCCAGTCTTACAATACCACTTAGGTGTTCTTGCTTTTTTGCTAAAATGGGCCAGTGATTCCATTTCTAAGGAAAAAATCTTATACCCTGGTCTTGAAAAGATGGTTTTGCAACCCAGTTAAATGCATCATGTTAGCTGGCTGTCTTTGCTTACAGAGAGCTTCCACACTTTTAATTTTATTAGATCATTTCCTTTCTGGAGGCTTTCTACTGGAGGAATCTTCAGTTGTAAATGGATGTCTTCAGCATGCTGACTTGAGTCTCTGCTCTTCCAGATGCTAGTGGTTGTCCACTCCTGGGCAGGGTCTGGAAGTGCTGGGCACAGATCTCACGAGGTGGCAACAGCAGTTTCCAGCTCTTGCTGTGGCTGGGACAGAGGTGATCCCTCCAGCGGGTCCAGAGGAGGCCACGAAGATGCTCAGGGGGCTGGAGCACCTCCCCTGTGAGGACAGGCTGAGAGTTGGGGCTGTTCAGCTTTCTTTTTGTCAGGTGAACTACTTTCTCTTGTGTGCCTCTGAAGATGAACGCAATCTCCCTCAAACCCAAAGACAGAAGTACAATTTTCACCATTGCACTGCCTTTTCCTCTCCCTGCTCCCATTAAAATTAAGCAGCGTGTAGCTTCTTGAGGGCCTGTGAAACAGAAGCAAAATAGGCATTACTTTGCTGAGCTGGCAGGCTGCAATGTTTTGATTAGAGATAAGCAGGATAACTGGTGTATTGCCTAGCCTGAAAGTCATCCCTAGTCAGTGCAGGTGCAGGTGTGCCCAGCATGAAGGGTCAATGGCTCAGCTTTCTTCATGTTGGAATGTGCCTCCTAATTCACAAGCATTGTTTAAGAATTTGGTACACCGCTCGTCTGTACCTTACTAACTGCAAGGTTATCATAGAATCATAGAACAGTTCAGGTTGGAAAAGACCTTGGGATCATCGAGTCCAACCATTGACCCTACACTACAAGGTCACCCCTAAACCACATCACCCAACACCACATCTAAACAACACTTGAACACATCCAGGGATGGCGACTCAACCCCCTCCCTAGGCAGACTGTTCCAGGGTCTGACCAC
>NW_009734051.1:11860-28022 GCF_000703405.1 Apaloderma vittatum
GTGGAGAATTTCTTCTTAATGTCCAGCCTAAACCTGCCCTGTTGCAACTTGCAACCATTCCCCCTGGTTCTGTCCCTAATTACCTGTGAGAAGAGACCAGCACCAACCTCTCTACAATGTGTTTTCAAGTAATTGTAGAGAATGATGAGTTCCCCCCTCAGCCTCTTCGTCAAACTGAACAGACCCAGCTCCCGCAAGTGCTCCTCATAAGGTTTGTACTCCAGGCCCTTCACCAGCTTTGTTGCCCTTTTTTTTTTTTTTTTTTGTTATCTTCTACACTGTCTGCTGAAAGTTCAGGTTGCAACTTTTTTTTTCCATTACTGTGGTGATTTGTAGTTAGATGCACAAAGGGAGTTTGCATTGCCGTGCCCAACCAAACAGTACTCCAGTCCTCTGGTAGGAGCGCGGCTGTGGGACGTGCACTAACAAGGTAAGCGTGCATCTGTCTGCATTGCCGGTGAAGAAATGCCTTGCACAGAGGGGTGGGGACGAATATGCCTTATATACTAATTCTGTATAGAAACCCCATAATCCAATTAAGATTCTCAAGTATATGACCTTTCAGAATTTAGGAGCCTGAAGCCAGCTTGATCCTTTCTTCACACTGGTAAGTGATTGTGTGATGAGACTGTACTCATGAGAGATGGATTGTAAAATCCCATTGTGAGGTTAAGAATGTCACCTGAATCTCTCACATAGCACCAGGCCACTACCGTGTTGTAACAGTGTTTCTCATACAAATGCCTTTTCTGACTTTGTAAATTTTCGCTGGCACAGTGAGCAGGAGAATGACTGAGCTTTCTGATGTTTTTGGGAAAGTGTAAACAGGAAGTGGTCAGGTAAGCAGTTTGAAACTCCATGATAATGAACATTTAGGTTTTTATTAGAAGAACACCACCAGGGAACTTTAACGCACCAGGGAACTCAATACTTTATAGCTTTAAAGCATATTCCTGTGAGAGGAAGAAGTGGATTATTTCCACAGGAAGTGGAAGACAGAGAAGCCCTTTTAAACTTGGTTCTCCCCCACTAGTCACAGGGCTATTTGGTAAATGCCACACCCTTTCCCTCCCCCTCAATTTCTGTGCTAGTTCCAAGTCACAAGGCAAGCTCGAATAACACCTACCAGCTTAGTGCCTAAACTTGATTTGAATACAAGGGTAGTCAAATTATGAAAGCTGCCGAAAGACTTGGTTAACAGGCTGATTAAAGTTGGAAGATGCTGTTCCCAAAACATGAAAAATATTTGGTTCAAGTAGCGAGAAAATTAAATGGGAAGACTCAGTAGGAGAGTTTTAACTACATTTATCGTCGTAAGCTGTAGAAAGCCACAACTAAATGTTAGGCAGAGTTTCAGTCCAGCCTGCAAATGGATATGAAGTTTTTGCCACTTGTGGACCCTCTGGAGGACTTGGCTAGAAGCTAGACAGATGTAGACAAATGTCGAAAGCGAGTAAGATACGTGTGCTTATGTGATAGGGAAGGTGCCTGAAGAAGCAGCGTGGAAAAGTTGAACACAGAATAGAAGAAACTGAGAACAAGGGTGGTTGACATAAGCATTGCCCAAAACGTCTGCTGCACATATGGTGCTCTGCTGTGTGATCTGTTAATTTGCTTCTGAGCTCTCGTTAATGCTTCAAACGAGAATGTTTCCCCATGGGCCTAAGTCTACAACTACTACGAGTTTAGGGTGTTTTTTCAGCATATGTTCTAGGCCGTGTGTGAACTCGTGACTGTACATATAACACAGTTTGTAATGCAGGTTAGGAAATACCAACTGATCTTGCTGGGGCGCGAGGGGGAGATGATGTGTTTACACAGGCAGGCATGAACACACACACGCACATGTGTAAGCAGGGAATGGTTGTTCAGAAGACAAAGATTTAAAAGGGTTTAAAACATGTTAAAAAGGGTTTATAAAATAGTCAGGGCATGCTGCTATCTCTCGATTCCTCAAAGTGCTATGTTTCTGTCATTGGAGAAAAAAAAATTCTTGAGCCCCTCTTCTGACTGGGGATGGGGCGGGGAAGGGTCTTCTGTATTTTCAGAAATGCATCGTGCTGCATTTATAACCTTGGAGACACTTCTGATTTTTGATTTAGTACTGTTCAGTAATCTTTCTTTTCCAATGCAAGGACTCTTGAGAAGACACTTTGCCAGTGCTTTATGCAGACCTAGCATTCTGCGTGCTGGGTTTCCTTTCATTTCCTTCAGACCCAGCATAGCTTCCAAAACCTGACGGGCAGAGGAAGAATCTCTGCAACTGTGATTCTAAAACAATAAATGTCTGCCAAATGAAGCATCAAGGAAAGAAACTATAGAAGTCTCCCTCCTGGCTCCCGTCCTTCCAGTTCTGTTCTACATAGCTATACCATGTCCAACATTTTTGCTAATTGACCTATTTTTATTTTAAATTTGTGTAAGGTACACTGCTAAGTCAGCTCCAGTGTGTGGAGGTTCTGTTGCACAGGCTCAACATAAGAACACAGCACCAGCTAAAACAAGGTGAGCTGTTTTGTTTGTGAAATGAAATGCTCCCCCTCACCCCCCAGCCGAACCCTCAAGCCATCAGCTCATCAGAACTATTGATCAGAAAGTAATAACACAGCATATCCGCTCAGAATACATTACTGCATCATGCAGGATGGTCCACTTGCCAGCTGTAATGTTGACAATTTGCTTTATTTGCTTACAAAACTGCCAGCTCAACCACAGATTTCTTCCTGCTGGCCATTACAGTGCTGCACTAGGCTGTCAGAGTACTAGGTTATGCATCAGCCTAGAATAAATTAAAACAAGCAAACAGAATTAAGTCCAGTTATGAATAAAACCTGCCTCCGTGGCTTGCTTAAAACAGGCACACTTAGTCTAGCAAGCAGGGTGTGCTTGTAAACATCTGCCAAACCTCTTGGTGGCATGAAGCAGATGTTTAGGTTCTTGGATAGCGTGATGGTTGGAACCCAGCCCTGTGACACCTGGCTCGCCGGCGGTTTCAGACAACCTGTTTCAGAGGGGCAGGAATGGCTGCGCAGGACCCAGGCCAAGCACATACACCTCTGCTGCTCCCACGCGGTTCCTTCTTTCTCCCAGCCATTCCCACACCCCACCGCCGGGGTAGTCTCTCCTCTTCCCGCCCCCCCCCCTTGGAAGAACAGTAGTTTAAGACCTGCTGATTTCACAGTTAAAGCTTCTAGTGCTACACAGAGCTTGTTCACACCATACCAGCTTTACCAGCGCAAGCAGGGTTCAAATGCTTGTTTTACAGGCTCCACAGCAGCACTGCTGTGCTCCCTTCCGTGGGCCACGTGTGACAAGAAAAAGCATTCCCAGGCTGCTGCTTTTACTGCGCTAAGAAGGTGCCAAGAGCTCTGCAGCAGCACTGCTCAGGCTACAGCTGCAGAAAAGGGCAGCAGCTGCTGCAGCAGGGGCACTAAGCAGGCAATGAAGTAAATTGTGTTTGGAAAACGGGCCATGGGGAGGTAAATTTTCAAAGCTGAGTTAAGCTTTATGTATTTGTTCTAACAAGATGGAATGGCTCACCTTTCACTTCTTCAGTCTAGTAAACAGCTGCACAGTAGGGAAAATCACGGACTTCATTCTACCAGCACATGATTTCAGACAACCCTCTCTATTAAAACAGAAATTTCATTTTTCCCCAACCTTTGGCTCACAGGAGATTGTTAAGCTTTATCATACTGTATAAAATTAGTAATTGTTAATACACAGTGTGGTTATAGCAACAGCTAGATCTACATTCACATTTTCCTAGTACCGCTAGATTCCTTTCTGCATTGAGAATACAGCCTCTGGAAACTCAGACAAATGTAACACCTTTTCTGTTAGTGACGAAGTCGCTGACATTGCTGTTTTTTAGCACACCAGAATGTTGTTCTAGTACAAGACTTTTATTCCCAATATTAAAATCAGGACATGAATGGCTAATGAAGATACAAGAAGCAGAGTGTAATGGCAGCTTTTAGACGTTGCCTCCCCGACCTCCACCCCCCAAAAAAAAAAAAAAAAGAAGCAGCATTTTCAGTCTTTAAAACACAGCATGAAAAATTGAATTGCATCCTTTTTATTTAAAATGCAGGATTATTCCCTGAGTAAGCAGCTTTTTACTTAAATAAAACTTTTCCAGAACTTAAAATAAACCTGTGGAACAAGTTCACACAGCTGACGGTGAGCTGGAGACAGCATGTTCTTTGGCCCAGGGAAGCAGAGGCCTGGCAGGAGCTCTGAACTATTCATTTCCGAAGTTTCACACTGCACGATCAGCAGCCTCCTTCAGTACAGCCGTGTCTCCCACATCTACATCTCCTCTCCGACTGAGCTCTGGGCTTTGAATTATTCTTTGACTACTCTGCCATGAAAGGGATTTTTCATATTTGGTCTTAAAAAGTAATCCATGACCTGAAGAAGCAAGGATGGGGGGAAGAAAATAAACAAAACAAAAAAATAAAACTGAAATGAGATGATCACACTGGTAAACAGAACAGGTCATTCCTTAAAAAGAATGGATCCTCATAATCTGGAAACTGTGCATCCCAAGGCTTTGGAAGCAGAAGAAACACCACACATAGAACTAAGAGCAGGCTTTTACACAGAACCACACAGAATCACAGAATGTTTGGGGATGGAAGGGACCTCAAAAGATCATCTAGTCCAGCCCCCTGCCAGAGCAGGATCACCCAGAGCAGGTCACACAGGGACATGTCCAGGCAGGGTTTGAATGTCTCCAGAGAAGGAGACTCCAAAATCTCCCTGGGCAGCCTGTGCCAGGGCTCTGTCACCCTCACAGGGAAAAAGTTTTTCCTAATATTTTTGTGGAACCTCCTATGTTCCAGCTTGTACCCATTGCCCCCTTGTCCTGTCACTGGACGTCGCTGAAAAGAGCCTGACTTCGTCCTCCTGACACTCCCCCTTGACGTATTTATAAACATCAATGAGGTCACCCCTCAGCCTGCTCTCCTCCAAGCTGAAGAGACCCAGCTCCTTCAGCCTTTCCTTATAAGGGAGCTGTTCCACTCCCTAAAAGAGTACTATAAACTTTTAGATAGCTATGGATGTAGATCGTAACACACACCCACATCTCATAAACCAAAGCTTTAAAAGTAATTACAAGATCTGTGGGAGACGAGACATTTGCTGAATGACTTGTAAGGACCCCTGCACTTACCTGGACAGTCTGCTGTCTCTTTGAATGCTCTTTTCTTACAGCATCCTCGGCACATGTTAAATACACATTTATTGCCCTAGATTGGGATGGGGGTGCAAAGAAGCTTGTATCAACGAAAATACAATTATTGTTTGCTATAATAAGCAACGACAGACATTCAGCGTGTTCATTCTGCACTTTCAGAGCTCTGGGGAAAACCCATGAACTCATCTATCAGGCAGGCCCAGCTCAGACCAATGAGGATGACAGAGGTGATGTCATATGAGGGGAGCTGCAGCTATCAACTCTTTGTACACAGAGAACAAAACAAAGACACAAACAAATTCCACATCCGGCATCTGAAACATCAGTAATCTGCTGGGAAGCTGAGTTACACACCACAAGCAGGCAAGTGTCCCAAGTGCTTTGGAACAAGCACATTAGGACATTTGCTGCAGGTGAGCTTGCTGTAGTTCTCGGTGTGAAACACGGTGCCTGGTGTGCTTGTTACCATCTGTAACTATGCTTAAAACTGTTACTGCAGCAATTCCCTACTTGCAGCCTACAATATACCTGAGTATCTAGTAAAATACATGTATGACTCTTAGGGGTCAGCAGCAGCTGAGTCCTGGCTACTTGACAACTTGGCTGGGTGTCTGTGGTGCTTGTCCGGGTCCCTCTGGATCACATCTCGTCCCTTGGGAGTGCTGACCACACCACCCAGCTCAGTGTTGTCTGCAAACTTGCTGAGGGTTCACTCAACCCCACTGTCTGTGTCACTGATGAAGGTACTGGACAGGACTGGTCCCGCTATGGACCCCTGAGGGAGACCACTTGACACCCATCTCGACCTGGACGTTGAGCCACTGACCACTACACGGGCATTTCACCTCCATTTAATGGAAACGCTTTAGAGGACACTGGCACTGACTTACCTTAGGGTTTCCACATTGATCACATTTCGCATATTTGGCTGGAAAAGAGAAAGATTCATAATTTCAGCGATAGTATTCTTATGTGAAGTAAGTAAATTATTTTTTAAAAAAATAAGTTAAACTTTTTGGAATAAAAATACTGTACCTCAAAAAAGAGTGCAAAGGTAAAGATACTTTTGACTTTTAAGTGCCTCTAAGCTAAAGGGAAATATAAAAAATTTTAATCCTCAAGTGCAAAATAGGAGGACACCTACTTGAAATGCGTACAAAATTTCCATTTCAAATACTAGCGACAGCTAGAATTCAGTTTGTAAAGCATTTTGATCTCAAAAAAATGCTCACATTGGATCAGTGAACTACCTCTTTGATCCTTGTTTTCTTTACTAACGAACATAATTTGAATCACATTGCCTACTACTGAAATTTCCCCGATATCTTTTTAAAGAGGTTTCTACAACTACATAAAGAAAACAAACAGTGGCAATTTATGCCAAATGTAGTATAAGTAACCTTCCATGCATTTATGCCAATAAATGGAACTTACGTTTTAAAGATGGATCAAAGCTTTTATTTGGATTTCTTAACTTCTTTTTTTGTTTATTCTTTGACAGAAACTCAGAATTTCCATCTTCTTCCTCTTCCAGAGCACGTTTTCCTCGCACGCCTTTTTCGGTTCCACTGGCTCCATTCTCCTTGCATCTCTCCTTTGGCCTGAAACAGTGAATATCATCGTGAGATGGCTGAAGGGAAGAAGCAGGTGTTCCCTGGCCACTCTTCCGGTTTACAGAAATCTGGATAAACTGTAAACCTTTCTGTCATGGCTGAATTAGAAGGAAGTCACTGACCTTAGAAACTGAACAGAAAAATCCCAACTTTTTTTTGCTTGTTAACATTGCCGGTCGATAGCAGATAGGCTGTCAGATACTTTGGTTGGAAAGTCAGTTAAAGTTGGCCAGTTAAATTAGTTAGGCACCTGTTAACTTAAGTATTAAGCTGACACACTCATTCTCTTTTTCAGACCAATTTTTGCAACAGCTATCTGAGAAGCTTGTCCATATGACACAAGCATCCTTTGTAGAATACAGTTTAGTTCCCATCCTTGCGACCCTGGCAGTTGCCAGCAACATTTCTTACGTATAACAATAAAGTACCGTCAGGTAGCGTGTTTGTTTCACATCAGGTTGTCTTTCTGAGCTGTAGTGGAATTCTTGGGTTTTGCTTTCTAGAGACAGAAATGTGAGGAGGAACTAAAGGAGAAGATGCATGCAATAAGCAACATCCTCATGAACAAAGCAAAAACCAGGGAAAAAACCCAACCAGAATAAAAATAATCCAGTCTTTAAATGGCTGTAAGCTCCTAGAACAGAACTGGATGGCTCTGTACTGACAGCGCGGGTGGGAAAGGCCTATGGGTACCTGTCTGTGCCAGAATAGGTAACTCACCCTGGCCTGATGTACGGCTGACAGATCCAGTGGAAAAAAGGCAACCCCTCTTTTGGCTTTTCTCCTTCTTTCTGATTAGCTATTTCTTCCTGCAGCGTAGAGTTACAGTCAGTTTTCCTGGAGTTCTCAGGAAATACTCCAAATAATACTTCAAAATCCACACCCCACAAATTGGAATTTAGACTAACAGTTACTGGCAGTTAACTATAGGCAAAACCCCTCCACTAACTGAAGCAGATTTTTAACTCCTAAATCAACTTTATCCCAATGTAAAGCTGTTCAGGCTTAAGGGGCTGCGACTGTACTCAAGGCTGGCGAGCCATGAAGTTCCAATGAAGGGACTAACGGCATCAACTACATGACAGACATGATAAGTTCCCACCAGCGGACAGTGCTGTTCTTGGAGATAAGGGCCCATCTTGGTACCTGACATCGTAGTTTCAGCTCCCTGTTGACATCTACAATGCCCTCTAGAGTCTTCACTTTTGCTAATTCTTCACGCAGCTGCTGGTAAACTTGAAGCCTGAGGCAAATCCCAAACATCAAGTCATATTTCTTCATTATTGCTAGACTGAGGAGATCAACTGCAAATGTCTTTATAAAAGCTTTTTATAGATTTTTCTTGCTGCACTTGCCTTTGGTAGGAGATTATCTTCTTTCTTGTTAGTCCAGAGAAAAGCACACATACCTGCTTCTCCTTGCCAAATAAATACTTGGCCCGCAGCCAAGGTGCTTTGAGGTAGGCTAACATGAACGTACAGAGCATCAGCTGCTCCCCCGCAACTGCCCATGGCCATGCTCTTACTCCACAATAAACGCAAGACAGCTTGCCTCACAATGAACAGGGAGTTAGTTCACTTTTGTTTGCCACAAAGCACACATGGGCAGTTACCACATGGTAGCTGATGTGCTGTGAGCTCATGCCCTAGCTTATCTTGTGGTAACTTGTTCATTCCCCATGCCCTGCTTCCCAAATATGCAGTGAAGGGTAAAGGCCTCAGCCCACATTCTCTCCAGCCAGGTCCAGGAAAGAAAACCTTGCAGCATACAAGTTCTGGCCAAACAACCTGATCTACTTGCCGATGTCCCTGCTCACTGCAGAGGGGCTGGACTAGATGACCTTTAAAGATCCCTTCAAACCCAACGCATTCTATGATTCTATGAAACAAATCCTTGTCCAGAAAGGCCAGACACTAAGCAGGATGAGCCCTGAAAACATTAAGAGTTCTCTGGAGATACTCACGTGTGATGCCAGAGCTTGAAGAGATGAGCCCTAACATAAGACAATGGACAAGGGTACTTCTGCACTATCTCCAGATACTCCTCAGCCATCTCCCACACCAATGGGTTTCGGCCCTCAAACAAAGCTGGGTTATGAAGATTACCTTCTAGGGAATGAAAAGAAATACTCAAACTTTCATTTCAGGATTGGAACAAAAAACAAAATCTAGCCTCTGGAGCTTGATCAGCTCTGTTGTGTTTCTACCAGTCTGTCACAGACACATCACCCACGTACTCGCAAAGAGGAACACAGGGTCCATAGAGCTCTAGCCTGACCTCAGGATACTGTATTTCACTACACAATTCTTAACTGAGATAAACAGCTCATCTTCAGCTAAAGTACATTTTCCAGAAAGGTATCTGATCTAGACAAAAAAGACAGTAAAAAAATTAACAGAGAAAACACTGCTTTTCTTGCCCAATGGTTAAACCCTTGGACAACAGGTGTCTTACTTTAGGTCTGTATTCACATTTGTCTGGCCTAAGTTTACAGATACTGCTTCTCAGGATGCTTTTCTCTGCGAGCTTCACAAGCCTTTTGTTAACCAGTATTTTCTAAAAATAAGAATCTACAACCCGACAGAAAATATGTTTCATTGCTTTAAGTGTGAGTGATGGGAAGCTTTTTCCAATGTCTATCCTGGCGCTTCTTGTACAAAGTTAGGCCAATTCTTTCTTGTCCCAATCTAGCATGAGCCATCTGCAGGAATACTAATCAGCAGATGCACTTACTGCATCAAGGTCCATTCAAAAACCATTCAGATTACCAGATGTCATGAAAATACTGCAGGACAACAGGAGCCCCATATGCCTTTGTCAGGTAATTAGATTTGAGATGTTCACTCAATGGTACTACAAGTCCAACATAATGATTCTTACAAATCTTAAGTGATCCCTGGTCATGGTAAGAGATGGCCAGTACAAAAGGTGAGAAAATGGCCACTCGCTTTTCGATGAAAGCTGTTCACCAAGTCAGTTTGATGTAAGCTTTTTAATACATGTATATGGGGCTATTAAGAGAGTAAGAAACAGTTCATATTCTCATCTATTATGAGTAAAAGTTCATTTTCTTTACCTGCACTCATGACACCATGCACTCCTGTCTTACGAATACACTCTTCTACATCTTTCAGACACTGGATGTTTCCATTTGCAAAGACAGGAATGCTTACAGCTTTTCTATACCAGTGAATAAAAGAGATGCACAAAACTGAGAATTAGACCAACCTAGAAATTCTACTCCTGTCACACAAATTTGTTTAGTCTTCAACGCCACGGCATGCTCTGCTTAAAATTTATCTTCACAGCGTGTTAGCAGAAGCCCACTAAGATCGGTACTGCTCACTCACCTGACAGCTTGAATGTGCTCCCAAGATGCCACACCAGCAAGCGGTCCTTTCTGTTCTTTAGTACGACCATGCACAGTCAGCAGCTAGAACACAAAGTTAATTTACTTTTCGTGTATATGAATCACTGGAACAAAGAACTGACAAAATTTTCCTTTCCCCCCATACTTCATGGATGCCACTGAACTCCCACTGCTATTTCAACAGTGCAGGGACTCTGGTACCACAGAAAGATCTCACCAACTCACATATCATGGTGTGGTCTTGGGCACCTTTCAGCTTGCTACTCCATGACATGACAAGACTATATCTAGGGAGAACTCACAGATTTCCTATTGTATTGGCTCCCATTTGTGATTCACTTTGGAATTTGTAATTTATTGATCTGGCTGGCTCCTCAGCAAAAGGCCTGAATACTCTCCATACTGGCTCTAACTACAGACCATCTCTTCCAGTTTAACTGGACTTAAAGCCTAGAAGGTTGCCTATTTCTTCACTAGTGGTGGTCATCTTTGATACTGCTTTTTTTTTTTTTTCTGTAGCCCTGTGGATTTCATGCATTCACAATGCCTCTTGCAGCACTATGTTAGACCGAGATGCTCAAACATGGTGAAGGATGTCACGCTGCGCAGTGATTACAAGAGAGACTCTGAAGTCATGATGTCTTCCATATCATACTATTGACTTGCTGCCTAGGACAGCAAATACATACAATTTCTCCGCATCCCATTCTCTTGGCATGTAGAACGATGCAGCCTATTCATCTCCATGGTACACCAAGCCCTGGTCATCAGATACTTTAGAGAGACGTGTGCTATGCAACAGTCCAGGGAGCAGCTGCCTCCTTACCTGGCAGCCAGCTTTCTCCAGCATCTGTGCATACTTCACTGTCTTGGCAATTTCGGGGAAAACGCGGATTTTGCATGTGATGGGGACAGAGAGCTTCTCGTTAGCCAGTAAAACTGGGGAAGATTGAAAAGACAGGTAAGTGGGCTGCACAATGCTATGAAAAGTGTCTGCTCTCCTCAAGATCTACTATTGGGTATGATATGGAAGAAGCCTTAAAAGTTCTCACAGCTTTAACAATCAGCAATGTCCTCTGCAATGCTTACTGCATAGGTTAATCAAGTAATAGTAAATGATGAAGCAAAAAATCTGCATTTTACCAAGAAAGCATAAAGTAGCCAGCATTTAATAGGCCTAAAGCTTCCACTGCATCAAATCTTCATCTTCAAGGACCACACCCCTCAAATCTTAACCATGGATACAAATTTACCACTGTCACAGGCCGCAGTATTCATCCTAGTCTTCCAACAGTAACAGTCACGTG
Organism: Apaloderma vittatum; assembly: GCF_000703405.1. Classification (NCBI taxonomy): domain Eukaryota; kingdom Metazoa; phylum Chordata; class Aves; order Trogoniformes; family Trogonidae; genus Apaloderma; species Apaloderma vittatum. Next base: position 23,354 of record NW_009734051.1, read on the forward strand.
TCCACTTTTCCTACAAGAGATGCTTCATTTCTTTCCAAATTATCACCCAAATAATTATGACAAATAGTCTTGCCCATGGCAAGCAGGGGCTTCTCAACTGAGGTAGGCTGTGGACCCACTTAAGCAGTGAATGGAGGTTACAGAGTCAGAAAAACCTGTTAAACTCCCATAGTCTTTACATAGTGCATGTAATCAAAAAACCACTACAAAGAGAGCTAAGGAAGACAGCCAGCAGGGAAACACTGAGCAATGGCATGCCTGAAATTCCAGAGCCTGGATGAATAATGTAGGAAGTCACTTGCTGTCTTCTAATCCAAATCCTAGCAGCTCTAACAAGCACTCCTTATCACCCTTCCCAAGCAGAAAGCAAGGTGTACACAGGTACAAGCAGAAAGCAGTACCTCAGCATTTTAAAGAAGGCTAGGGGAGAAGAAAGAGGAAGCTTTGCCCTCCTTTTATACAACACCCTAATACGCCAGCTCTCTTACTAGACAGCCTGGTTTCTCACCCAGCTAGATGACCTGCGTTCTCTTCTCACCCTGAGGCTGTTCTGACTTGCATCTTTCACCCCTAAATACCCGAACAACCACATTACAAGCTGGGCACAGATGCACTATCTTCCCAGGTTCTCAGCAGTGTCTCTGTGCCAAGCACCATTCAAGATCCCCAGAACCACAGGGAATGCAAACAGACTCCTTAACTGCATGGCTCAGACACTCGCTTTGAAGTGGAGTGAAGGCACATTGTCAACTCTTACCAGTGATCAAAACCTTGCTTATTAAATCAGTTTCGAATGTACTTCTTAAAAAAATGTGATACTGTCCACAACTGCTGATGATAGTCTAAAAACATTCTACACAAATCAGGAGAGGAGAGGCATAACTTGCTATGGTGCAGACAGAAAGAGAACGCTGAGTTGATTAGAAAAGGGCAACTGTGGCTTCAAGCAGAAACACAATTCCTGGCACCTCAGAACATAAAAGTGAAAAAGTAAGGCAGTGGGAGTTCTACTGTTTCTGCAGTTGGAGAGTCACTAAGCCACCATCACATTGGGATTTTATTGATTCGCTTTCACCTAAACTCTGTTTCAGGTACTGAAGTCTTTTAGCAGATCTAGTGTGGGTTTGTATTGGGATACCACCAACTATCTCAAGGGTACCACTGGAACAAAAAGAAAGAAAAAAAACCCCAAACAAACACAACCCTCCACAAAGAAATATGCTGCACCTCCTTTCCCCCCAAATCCCTAAACCTCCTCTCAGTGATGAGTTTATCCCATTCCCTCTCCAAGCAAAGCCTCTCTGAAGTGAGGCCTCCCTGAAGACTTACTCATTCTCTGAAGAAGATCCCACTCCTCCTGCAGAAATGCTCCATAGTGACCTGTAAGAAAACAGCATAACAGGTTTGCATAACGAGTAAGATTCTGAACTATACGGCTTTTATAAACGTTCACACACAAAGATCCAGACATTCATGTGCCTCACTGGCAGAAGCAGTGTTGCTCTGTCCTGCCCAAACTGGAAGACCTGGATCATTCCATTCCCTGTGCCACCCCAGACTTACAGGATAAACAACGAATTCCACACCCGACTGCCACTGCTACTCCCTAAGGTGGGTCTGTTGATATTGACAGCTCCAACTCCAACTTTCAGGGGTTTATATCAGGTGTTCAAAAATTCCCTTCAGGATAAAACCTGATCAGATTGAAAGATCTATTTGCCCATGATCATTTGACCACAGATCATTTCCTATTACTTTTTGAAAGGCATTTTAGAAGAGAAACGGGCAGTTACTGAACAAATCTTTCCTCAACATCCTAACTGTCTCAAAATTTGCAAACACTGATTCTGGTTTTGAAACACAGCTATCTTTGCAATATCTTCAAGGGATTCAGTAGGTGTTATCCTCTTATACACTAACATGAATAAACTCTGTGGGTGTATCAAGGAAACAGGAGACAGTAAGTGCCTGCATGACATAAGTTTTAAATGCAACTCTGCAAAATTAGGCTGTTTGAGCAACTGAAATCAGAAAGAAAATCAAGCTCTTGATAAAAATACTTTTTCTAAAGGATATTCTAGACACAAGAGCTGTCACTCAAGAGGAGTCAGAATTAAATATTAATATATCTGATTTCTGCTTTAGGTACTACAAAGCATTACCTACTGAAGTGAGTGTAACTAAGTGTGACTTCAGCAGTAACCTCTCTCTGGAAGGCTTAATTTGGTCCTCTTCATGCTTTATCACATTTGAAACATGACATTTCTCTGTTTATCCAGGGTTCAAATTTGCACATACCTCTCTTTGCAATCATTTGAGGGCAACCCAAATTTAGGTCTATGGCATCGCAATAATCCTGAGCCAACAGTGCTGCTTGAACAAACACTTCAGGGTCATTGGCACAGAACTGAGAAAGACAAAGAAAAGCGGAATAATCAGTCAATAGCTTTCTTCACGTACTGACAACTTAATTATGGAGTAACTACTTGCTACAGAAAACAGACATAATACGCACAGTTAATAACAGCAAACACCGTTTCTCAAAAAACCCTCCAAACAACCCCCAAAACAAAAACTGACACTTACCAGCAAAAGATCCTCAACCTTCAAATGACAAAATGAGAAAGATGAACATTCAAGAGGCGAATAAATATTTGTAGAATATTTTATATGTAGCACCCAGGAATGACGGAACATTTCCTAAAATCTCCTGTAGAACAAACAGCTGTAGCATTTTAATATATAGAGGTGGTGCAGAAGAAAAGAGTTACCTAGTTACCTGTAGTGTCTCTGGGTCTTGAGAAAATTCAAACTTTGTAGATACCAGTAAGCACCACTGCCTCCAAAATGAATTCACGTTAGTGTGGAGTGTGAAACAGACACATTGGGCTGTCAGGCAAATGCTCAGTCTTAAAAATAATTAATATTACATCTAAAGCACGGTGCAAAAATCAATCTATTAAGAAAGACAAGGTTAATCTGAAGCTGCTTTGTTGAAGAGCACAGAGTCATACTACTCTCCTTATTTATGCTTTTAAATAGATTTTCTAAAATTCATTACTAACAAAACCCGATGCCATCATATCTTTAAAACACGGCTTTAAAGTCAAACACATGTGAGCGGAAGGTGTTACTTAAACCCTACAGAATTACGTAAGCTATGTCTGACACCAGCTAAAGCCAGAAAAGGCACTCGTTTTCCCTGGGATGATAGAAACAACGGAAAGCCTCCAAACAAGCCACACCAGTAAGTACTGTACACAATACACAAAGCCCACAGAGCAGGCTGGGCTCAGATGTACATTTGCTTAATCCGTTTCCAAGAGCCTGTGACCAAAACCCCAGCCTGTCCAGGAACAGTGCAGAACTCAGTAAGCATTGCTGTACGGGCCAAGCCAAAGAATAATCTAGCTAGTTCTGTGCCTTATGCCCAACAGTGGCCAGTGGGAAGGAGGGTAATACAGCAAGCTCAGAGTAACTGATGCTCACCCAGCACACACAGCTTACCGAGCTGAAGATCTGCGTTCCTTACACCGACAGCTTCCCAAGACCACTTAAAAGTTCTGCCACTTGTAATTTTCTGTGGCAAGAGAAACAACTGCCTACAGAAGCAGAACATAAAAAATCGTGCTGAGATAGGCCAAAGGTCCACCTCATCCTGCTCTGATATTTCTCAGCAACAGCTGTCCAGGGAACAGCAGAAACTAGAAGGCACCTTCAGTGACTTTGGAAGCAGAAGTAGTGTTTCCTGCACCTAATGACCCTCAACAGAGTTCTCCTCCATTTGCTTTCTAAACTCATGCAATCTTTAAGCATCCAGTACATCCCACAGTAATGAATTTTGCAGTTTATAACTACTGCTATTCAAGACTTGTTTCCCATTCGTCATCTTCAAGACAGTCATACTTGCACAGAATTCTCTCATCTCTCCCCCTAGTCAGGGGAGACATTTCTCTTCCACGGTGAACAGTCCTGACCACTTAACTGCTCTACCTGTGGAGATCGGGCCATTTCTCTGCTCATGCCAATTGTCTCTCCCTGCATTATTCTCCAGCTCCACAGGCTTCCTCTTTGGGATCACGTGAAGTACCCGAACCTCACACAGTACTGAGGAAGCAGAAGCAAGACAAGCCTAAAGATGTGTCCTATCTTCCTTGCATCCTTTTCCTATAGCTGGGCACTGAGCTCATGGCTTCAGAGAACTACTCAAAAAACTGATCCTCCCCAAGGGGTATCAGATCTGGAACAACCCTTGTCTCCAGCAGACCAGCTGCAATCTATCTCTGAAGGACTGAACCGGTTAGCTCAGTGGTTTGAGCGCGGTGCTGACAACAATGACGACACCGAGGTCGCGAGTTCAATTCCCGCTCGGTCCCCATGTGTTGCCTGGTCTAGTCGAGAGGTGGTGACCCTGCCCATGACAGGGAGGTTGGCCTCGATGATCTCTAAGGTCCCTTCCAGCCCAGGCCATTCTAGGATTCTGTGATGATTCTATGAACCCTGTGAGAAGCTGGGTGCTCCAGTCCCTGTGGTTAAGACACCAAATTGTCTTGGCTAGACAAGAGGTAAAAACACCCTTGCCTTCATGAGGTAAGCCCTGCTAGAGGTATTTCGGTGAAGAAAATGAGTTTTCTGTCACCCCACCGAACCACTTCAGATCCGGGTGAGA
>NW_009734052.1:0-1334 GCF_000703405.1 Apaloderma vittatum
AAAAAAAAAAAAGGGGGGAAAGGGAAAAATCCGCGCCCTATCGAAGCCATCTATTATTAAAGTGAGGGTAATTTGAGACCCGAGACGCGGGTGTGTGCGTGTCGTGGGGCAAGGCAGGCAAACATAGGCGTGACAGTGTGGTGGGAAGGAAGGGAAGCCGAGGGTGGCTAATATTTAATTTCAGGTCTGTGGTTTTCTAATTCGAGATTAAAAGCAGTCACGTCTTTGAAGCCAGACACTTGGTGTAAATGTACAGTTAAAATATTCTATTCCACAGCCCCCAGACAGAGCTCTGCTACTCCCAGGCTTCATTAAATTTTAATTATCATCCCAGGCTGGAGCAAGGGAAGAGGAGGAAGACTGTCCACCTAATTGCAGTTGATAAAGGCAAAGAAGCCTACATCTTTTTCCTCGCCGTGCACGTACAGCAGTTATTGTTGTTGTTGTTGTTTTAATGCGGGCAAAGCCCAGCGAGGGCAGCGTGAGAGTCTCCACCTATAGATCTGCTGTTTACAAAAGATGCACGTGAAGGAAAGCCGGGAAGTGATGTTATGGATGAAGGGGGGGGTGGGGGGAGGATGTGAGAAACACATTAGCTCTTGGAGAAATCTGGCGAAAGATCAACGGAAGAGACAGGGACCCTCATTAAGGCTCGGCAGCTTATTGTCTCCCAAAACAAAGCACGCCAGTCCCTCAGACCTTCCCGGCCCGGGCAGCGGGGCCAGGCGGCAGCCTGGGTGCCCTTCCTGGGTCTTTCGGAGCCCAGGAGCCCCTGGTCTCCCCTTCTTCCCCCAGCTCTTTCGTGTCTTTTCGTTTGTTAACAAACCTCCTGCGTGGGACGGGCAGGTACAGGGAGAAGTCGACTAATTGCCCCAGGTTTTTAATTTGGGAAACTAGAGAGCAGTCTTATCTCCAGGCAATAAAAGGTAAAAACTAAAGCCCGCCGCGTTTGCTTTCTAAGCAGCTTCCTATTATCACATCGCCACTTAATTTTATTTCCATTCTCTCCAAGTTAAATAGAAAGCCGAGCTCACAGGGGAGCTGCCATGTGCCTACAGACTGGGGATGTCAAGCAGAGAGACTCACTGTGCAAAGTTAATTTCAATTCCCGAGGAGGATTTCACATTCTCGCTCGCTCTGACCCACAGTAATTAGCTGAGATAACTAATGATTACTTACTTATTCCTTGTAATTATCTGGATTTAATAATTCGCTGTGTAATTTATTAATTCGCCCGTAATAGCCTTTAAGTGAATGGCTCATTTAAGAGGGCGAAGCGGCAGTTCAGGGGCTCTTTGCCGCCCTCGCTTACTGACGGCTTTGGGGGGCTTTCT
>NW_009734053.1:0-2258 GCF_000703405.1 Apaloderma vittatum
ACACCAGAACTGGACGCGTTATTCGAGATGGGGTCTTACAAGTGCAGAGTAAAGGGGGAGAAACACCTCCCTTGACCTGCTGGCTACGCTTCAATTGATACATCCCAGGATGCGGTTGTTTGCCTTCCGGGCTGCATGAGCGCACTGCTGGCTCTGTTGAGCTTCTCATCTATCAACACCCCCAAAACCTTCTCTTCAGGGCTACTCTCAACCCACTCTGTGCCCAGTTTGCATTTGTGTCTAGGACTGGCCCGACCCAGGTGAAGGACCTTGCATTTTGACTTGTTGAAGCTTATGCAGTTTGCACTGACCCATTTCTCAAGCTTATCAAGGTCCCTCTGGATGGCATCTCTTCCCTCCTCAAGTGAGTCCACGGCACACCATACTGTATCGTGCAAATTTTCCTGCACTTTTTTCTCTTTCTTTTCAAAAGAAGTAGTTGTATATTTAGCTGCCTTTGGCTCATCAGGGAGTAAATGGCATGGAGTTCCTCTTCTCCCCACTCCAGTATGATCTATCCCATTTTGATTTCTCTGTCACCATCTCTCATCTGTCACTAAAACCAGCATACTAATATAAATGTAAACAATTTGAGCACAGGAGCAGCATTCTTGTGTTTTATTTGGCTCTATCAGAGGAATACTTTAAATGAAACTTTCTTCTGCATGTGTTAACAGAAGAAACTAAAATAAACTGGGGGGTGAGGGAGAAAAAGCCCTCACCTATTTCTTTGTTTCATCCTTTGGTTTGTCTATATCTCCAAGGAATTCAGAACTGAATGTGAATTTTACGTTAAAAGACCATAAGCAACTCTAAACTTTCTCATGCTTGCAAAGTGATACAGTAATTGAATTACAAAAGCATGTGCCAGGGGTCTTTTTTTCTTTTTTTTTCTTTTTAAAGTGATTGCATTATATGTGAGTGACTATGCCAAATCAAGGTCTGTTTGGTGCAGTATCCTGTCTCATAGGAACTGCATGTGAGTGATTAGGGAAGAATGTAGGAAGAGGGTAGGCATATGATATTCTCTCTGAGCCACACAGGCCAAGGACTTTCTGGATCAGAGGGTAGCTTCTATCTATTTAACAGCCTTTAATGCATTTTTCTTCCTTGATCTTGTACAGTTTCTTCTTGAGGCCGTGTAAGCTTTTAATGCATCTCAGCATTTTGTAACATGGTGTATCACAGGGAAACCACATATGGTGTGTAGAACCTGCAACAGCCCCCACCCTTGAGCACCTTCACGTGGTGAAGTTCTATGTATTGGGAGAGGCAGGGAACAGTCAATGTGGGGCCATCCCCTTCACATGCTCTCGATTACATACAGAACTTGGTTATAAACTCCTCTCAGATGTTTGGGATGTTTTTTCCACACTGAGGAGTGGACTTTGCTCTTTTGCCTCTGGCTTTTCTGTCACGTTTTCATTTGCCTATTGTTCTCTCACAAAATTTCTTGGGTTTTAACAAAATTGAGCTACATTGTTAAGCCTTTTTAAGCTGTTAAATAGGAGGCCTGCCAGCAAACATCCCAAAGCCTGTGATCTAGGATTCCTCAAAAGACTAATTTAGTGGAGTGTTTGCATGTACCTGTTTCTGCCTAAGGACTAATTTAGTAGAGTGTTTGCATGTACCTTTTTCTACCTAAATACATGGCCCTAGTACTTTGAAAATGCTTTCCATGAAAAATTATAACCTTTTTTCAGATGCTTAAAAATGACTGTAAGAGATTTCAGATAGAGCAAGTTTGAAAAAAAAAAAATGTATGTTGGGAAAGTTCATCATTGTTTAGCTAGTATAGTTGGTACCTAAGGGGAGGAATCTGTTTTTGACAAGTGCATATCCACTGCAGAGTTACTTCTGGCCAGGGAAGGTTGAATAGTGATGCCACTGACTGTAAAATGATTGTTAGATGCCTTATTACTGGTGACATTACCAAAGCCATCTACGCATTTTCCATATAATCTTCCCCACTGGAAAAGAAACTTCTACCTTCATAACTTCTAGTAATGTTCACCAGCCCCCATCATCCCTCAAGGCAGCTCCACTTGATAGTGAGGCAGTAATAAGATTTACGCAGTGAGGTTTGAGTCTCACCTTATCTCAGCTGCCAAGCGTGGTCCCAGCAGCCACCCCTCTGGCTTCCCTCAGAAGAAGGGAGGCAGCGCTCAAATGCACAACCTGGAAACCACTATCACATGCAGAGCTGGAGAATAACCAGTTACTCCTCGTAGCTAAACCAAGGAAGTGTGGTCTGGATG
>NW_009734054.1:0-8676 GCF_000703405.1 Apaloderma vittatum
GGCACTTGGGGTTGTTCTTTCCCAGACGCAAAACTCTGCACTTGCCCTTTGTTGAATTGCTGCTGATGTTCCAAAGCACGTTGAATCAGCCAAACAGAAGCAGTCGCCAGCTGAGCACGAGGAGCCAGGACTCGCCGGAGCAAAATCCCGGCGCCAGGTGGAACATTCTGCAGAGAGAACCTTCTCTCCACATCAGCTCAGCTCCACTCAACGAGCAGCTCGCTCGACGGCGAGAAAACGCACAAGGTTTATTCTACTCGGGAAGGCAAACGGGATGGAGGTTGCAATTCAACAGATCTCAGGGTCTTAAGGACCCTGAAAAATGAGACATCCTAATTACAAGAGAAATCACCTTTGCTTAATAAATCTATTAGTTCAAATAAGGGGAATGTTTTGATAAACACTTCTCTTACCAGTTTAACACTTCTGGCTGTTTCACCTAATTAATTAAAAACCTCTTTTTTTTCTGATTTAATTATAATTTCTCACCCAAATCCACCTAATTCAGACCACATTTTAAAAACCATTTAGGAAGGAAGTCTCCTTCACCCTTCCTTTAAGAAAGATCAAAATGGAAAAATCAGGAATCCGAACAAACATATGGTACATCAAGTACTTGAGTATGTCCCAAGGTTTTCTCATTCTTCCTGCTACATGAGCAAATCGGTACCAAAATTTGTATTTATCTTGACATGGGCCTCTTGCCCTAGGTGTGGGAAACAACAAACCAGTGAGAATGGGAAGCAAATCAGATTAAAACTGATTTAGATCTGTTTGATCTAAAGCATTCACATTCAGCACTAAAAAATCTCAGGAGCATAGAATTCAACCTGCCAGTGCCATCCTTGTTTTCCTTCCACAGATACCCCACCTGAGTTTTACTCCACCACGTTAGAAATTAATGGTTTATGCATGATCTTTAATGACAAAAATGTAAGTAATACACGTGCTGTACTAGATTTGAGGTTAAAAAAACCCCGAATGCTAAAGCAAATCGAGACCACAGCCTCAGGCTAAAAAACTTTGCTTTGACTTCATCACACTTCAGAGCTTTTCATTCCTCTTTCTTGCCTAATATAAAGCTTGGCATTAGTTTTTTTTTTTTTCAGTGTACTCCACCACTGCAAAAAAGATGAGATAATAAAAAAAGAAATAAATCATACCCCCTACCGCATAAATTCTGTATTGTGTCCCAAACTAGATCTCAAATAATCATTTTGGGATGGATGTCGTACACTTCGTTCTCCCGCAGCGATGGTGGGAACTGTTTGCCGACGTGCTATTTCAAATTAGGGGCGCCGAGCAGACTCTGCCATTCAGCTGCCGATCAGGACCGAGACGCTCGTTAAGCCCCAAAGCTGTAACGAGTTCCCAGGACCGTGGAAGGGGTTTGGCCACCCGGCCAACACCCCCTCCAGACCAACCGTGCCATATGCTTTTGTGATTATTTTCAAGGCAATTTGAGAAGGAAATTACCTACAAACTCCTTTAAATTTGTGTTCCTCCTGTGGTAAGTCTAGTTTGTCTGTCTTGACCGAGTTTAAATATTCTCCAGAATAGATTTGCGTTAGAAATTGATACGTAGCTAAATGGCACAAGTTAAAGCAATAAAAATGAAGTGTGAGCATAGAAAGCAAGAATTAGATAGACAGAGCCAGGCACTTGTAATGCAGGAGACACAGCAGCCTTCTTTTAATAATTGGTCGAGACCACCCTCAGGAGTTGCCTGTCTCTGATATATAAAGGAAAGAATTCCATTTTTTCCCCCCTGCTTTTTTTTTGCTGTAAAACTTCAGGCCTTTCATCAAATATTCAAACAAAATCATACTTAAAAGGTCTCGTAATACTATTTGCCCAGCAAAGAAAAGAGCTCTTCGCTTCGACGCTTTTGAACCTATTAGCTATTTTAGGACTTTGTCGTAAGAATTCAACTCATTGACTCTTTACCTTGGGCAGCGGGAAAACCAAGCACCGATACGATTCAATTCCTGCTTCCATGTCCTACGTTCAAGCAGTCACTTATATCTTCCCTCCTTTGTTTTGCTGCTCACATAACTAAGGACCTTGTTTACACTGATCTGCCTCCAACTTTTTTCTCCAAGGTCGTCCTGCACATCTGCCACCGATTTCTCTTCATTTACCACAAACTCTGGAAGACAAAATGCCTGAAATGTCACAGTTTGGGTGAAACCAACCCTACCAGAGCTGGCTCAAACTGGCCAAGGCTGACAATAGCTTTATATATTTAATTGCACGGTATAATCTTCATGGCTATTAACCAGCAGGTTGTTTTAGAAAAAAATATCCTATTAATGATGCATTTGACTTAGTCGGAATGCAGCCACGTGGAATTTAGTCCTGTAAAACCCGAAATCGTCTTCTCAAATCGTCCTTCCAAGAAAGGTCAAGGCACAAAGTATCCAATCTGCACCTCAATATAAATTAAAATTTTATTTAAATTATTAAAAAAATTATTGAAATAATATTTGTCTTCTCGAGTGCCAGAAAGTAGCTTCTAAAATGTCCAGGACTGTATGAACGCAGCTACAGAAAATCTACATTGAATGGATATTAAGGGAGAGCTTTGAACACACATCAGAAAAAAAAGCAACCAACAAAAAAACAGTAAAGTGGGAGAGAAGTAGACTCTTGTCCAAACCATCCTTGTGCTGGAAAGCACAAAATTGCCGTTCTCTCTAGTGCAGGAAAATAACTGTGCACTTCTGAGCTCATTCTATCACCCAAGCGCTGCTGAAGTCCTCAATCCTCTTTACAACCGCGTATTTTTGAAGAGACTATTCTTCACAGAGATTTTATTTTTATTTTTTTTGCAAGCCTTTAGTGCTTTGAGCATGAGACCAAAGTTGCCCCGAGCTACAGTATCTCCAACAGGAATAAATTTGATGGGGAAAAAGAAAAGGCGAAGGAAAATGGGGCGAAAACGCCTTTGAGGAACTCTCCGCTCTGCAGAGGTCTCCCCGCAGCGACGCAGCCAGCCCTACTGATCCACCGGCCGAAAGGGCGACCGAAGCGGATGAGCATATTCCCTAAATGAAGCAGGGAAGAGCACGTTTCCGCTTGCTGCTGACCGCTCTCCTGCACAAAAGCACGCTCCCGAGCGATTTCACACCCGAGGCAAAAGTCAGCGCGTACGAGCGGCCACGCAGATAGAGAAAAGGAAGCCGTAACACATTATGTAGCTAATTACATTCAGCAAAATCTCAGAATTAAATGTCTTCCAAGGGTGATTTTGTAAGGTGCTTACAAGATCAGGAGAACACATGGTAAACGTAATCTCCGGGGAAAATCACGGATACACCTAAGCTGAGATTTCCTTTTTCCAAAGCACCATTTTCCTCTGAGCTAAATTCTTTCTGTATCAGCCCGCTTTAGTTCTCCACTAGTTACACAATTATAGCAAACATCTTTCAGTGCCTTTTTCAAGTATTAGAGATGACATTTTTTAGACAACTCCGTTCTGAAGGGGGACGTCAAGCAGACATCAGACTTGCCGTCCGACGTAAGATGTACTCAACCAAAGCACAGCAAACAAACCCAATCGGTCAATAAGACAGTTTAAATCATCGCCTAGAACAACAACTGCACTTTCTCCAAATAACAGGCTCCTGCCTGTGGGATCCTCGTTTCTACGACACGATTATTCCAGCACGTGCCGCCAAGTCACTCAGTCCAGCTCTGGAGGCAACTTCTCCAGCTCACACCTGACCCTCCCTGCAACTTCTTGCTCGTTTTCTTCGTCTAAAGAAACCCCCTCGTGATCCTTTTCTCCACGAATTCAGATCCATTTCTCCTCCCTAACCTCACCGTGCTGGAGTTTTCCCTCCGAGTCATGTTCCCATCTGGCTCCCTGAGGAGAATTCTTTCTCCCTTCGTTAAAGGCTTAACCGCTCATTAACCGTCACCTGCTCGTGCCGCCGACATCCGCAAAAGAGACGGTGAACGCGGGTCCTACCTGTATATGCCATGTTCTTCGGGTTTCCGTAGGGAGCCCCAGGTTGGACGGGGCTGTAAACAGGGTTCATGGTGGAAGACCAGGAAGCCTGAGGACAAAAGAAAAACAAGAGTTGAGACGACTGCCTTACGTTAGCTCCGGCGGCAAAGAGCCTTCTGCTCCCTGACTGCATTCCCGTGTTGTAATTCACGACACAGGAAACTGCGAAGGAAAGGATTACAAGGAGACGTTACAAGCAGATAGCAAATTTAATAATTCAAGTTTCGGATCTCTCGGTTAATTCCCCTGACTTCTTCAGCGCTGAGTATTCTGCCTACAAACGCACGCCGGGCAGAGCAATCTCCCGTGTTCCTGCCTCCGGGGGGGTGCTCGGGACTCGTGAGCCCACTTCCAGCTCGCGATGAACGAAGAGGAGAAACCACAAATTCAGACGAGGAATTCTCCACCTCGGCTGAGTTAATAGGTCTTGGGAGAGAAAAACAACCGCAACGAAGACCCGACCTTTCAGAAATTAGCAGATAAAAGGCCCGTCTGCTGCTGGCGAGACAGAGAGCGGCAAAATATTTGTGAATTTTCGGCGTGAGCTGATTACAATAACCTCAAGCCCAAGGCTCGGGTCCCACACGAGGGGCACCCGGTACCACCCACTGTGTCCCGCCGCTGTCCCAGCCGCGGAGGTGCCGTGACGGAGCTCAGGTGAGATTTTAACAGCCCTTCTGCTCCTCTCGCCAATCAAGACGACGAAGCAGCACCGGGTTAGCTTCTTGTGAGTTTTATTTAGAAGAAAGCAAGTAACTTGGGAATTCGTGTCTACTGACTGTCAGTTAAGCAACTGGCTCAGTTAATTATCTTAATGAAGCACATTCTCAATTGTGAGTAACAGGGAAAATCAGTCATTAAGCTTTATTAGGCGACGCATTTGTCTCCACAGCTATCTAGCGACGATTTCACACAAGAACCTCAACGATCTTGCTTCAAAATGTGTGGTGTTTGGGGTTTTTTAAAAAAAATGTATTATTTTGGAGTTCATAAACAAAACCATTCTTTCCAAACAAGTCTCTCATGATGGATGCCCGATGTGTTACATCATTAACTCCTTCCGCTTTACCTCAGGATAGTAAACAAGTCAAATGTTAAACGTTAGCACCAATTGACTTGACAACACTTACTGCTTAATTAATTGGCCTTTTTCCTCCACCCCCAAGTTAGCACAGAAGGAGCAATTCTCAAAGCAAAATCGCGGTTATAAAGCGAGCGCGAAGAAAAAGCTTCACAGAGACACGTATTTACACCAGCTTAAGACCAAAAAATTAACACAAAACTTTACGTCCGTGAGAGTTACTGCTGGGGATTTATGAATTTTATGGTCCTCGTGTCACCAGGCAGGGCTGCCAGTCTCGGCGAGGCTGCCTCGGGCAAGCGAGTCTTCACCTTCTGGCTTGAGTTCTCGTTTCCAGGAGAAAATCCAATGTCACCTCCCTCCAAGACACCGTGAGTCCACACACACCATATGACACCTACCCGCCACCGCTTTTAACGCAAACGTGTTCTCCGTAGGAAGGGGACATTAAAAATTGTCTACAGTCGTGGAAATCACATTCTTTAACAAAAAAAGAATGTTAAGGCCAACCACCACGTCTCTACTGCATGTGGACAAGGCACGACAGTGAAATGCCTCTCCCTGTCCACAGCATGTGGGACGTGTTTCGTCTCACTTTTTCACCAAGTTGAAAGCATCTGAAAGTAGCTGGTTTGACAGTAACGAGGCAGGGAAATGTGGTGCCCAGAAGAGCCAGCATGACACAACGCCTGAAGAACATCTACTGCTGAAGCCAAAAGCCTCTCCTTTTCACCCCAGTGCCTCCACCAATGACTTTTTTTCATGGTTTTATTCCATCATCAACCTGCAACGCAGATCCTACATCAATAGTGTGAATAAGATATGACGGTATTTCAAATATTCGGGTATTTTCAAATATTCCGACAGAGAAAAGCACTGTAAAGACCTAAAGATACATCGACCTTAACAAAGACTGTGGTGCAATCAGACATAATCAAACCATTTTGTGCTGGGGCTCCTATGGTGACACCCTCTGTGCTTTGAGGGTTTCATCTGAACTAGATTTAGTTTGGCTTTTAGTCTGGTCTCCACCTGACGTGTGGTCTGAACACCAGTCCTTTACTGGTATGTCCATCACCTGTCTGTCCCATGAGAGGTTGGAGGACGTGTGACGAGCAACCGGAGCGAACCTGCTGAAGGAAATCTGGTCCACGCAGACCGAAATCATTTTGCTCGAGGACACAACAACGCAGTTGGTGGGAGGCACCTTCAAAGGGCAGTTCCCTTCGGAATTAAAACACCCGTAACATACGGAGCCTCGAGGTTGCTACTTGTACGCGACGCTTTAAGTCAGAGATGTCACAAATAGGATTTGAGAGAAAAAGGAGGAGAGCGGTGTCATAGAGTTGCAGAGATTCCCTGGCCATAATTAACTGGTAAATCACTAACAGGACTCTTCAAGCTCAGACATGAAATGCCCAGTGGGGCAGGCGATGCGACAGACATCTATAAAATAAGAAATCACAAATGACCCGGCGGAGAAGCAGGAGTCGCGCTCTCTTTCTCACACCGCGGGCAAGCGGAGGCATTAGGAGAAATAATTGCATTGCAGGTTCCAAACCAGCAAAGGGGGTGGCTGGTTGCTTTGTTTGCCTCATCACGTCCCTCGCTGCCAGGACGACAGGATTTGGAAAGTCTCCCAAGCAATAGAGTAAGTTCTCCTCTCCCCCAGAGAGATCTTTAAGATCATTGAGGCCAACTGTTAACCAAGCACTGTCGGGGCCACCACTAACCCACGTCGCTGAGCACCACATCTGCACGTCTTTTAAATCCCTCCAGGGACGGGGACTCCACCACTGCCCTGGGCAGTCTCTTCTAATGTTTGACCACCCTTTCAGGGAAGAAATTTTTCCTAATGTCCAATCTACACGGCTTTTAAATACCCTCCAGGGACAGTGACCACGTTTCGTCAGTTAAGTGTGGGCACACGGCTCTTTGTGTTGGCCGTTTCAGAGAACCTGTGAGTTGAAGATGCTCTCCAACAGAGCTCAGAAATCACAGAATCATAGAGCAGTTTCAGTTGGAAGAGACCTTCAAGACGATCGAGTCCAACCTTTGTCCCAGCCCTATCGACACCACGAACCCATGTCCCTCAGCACAACACCCATCCTTCTCTTGAACACCTCCAGGGGTGGCGACTCAACTCCCTCCATGGGAAGGCGGGTCCATCTTACCCCAGCCCTGTGTTCCCCTTCTCACACACACAGAGTCAACGTCCTGCCCCGCTGAGCCTTCCTGCCCCAGAAATAAAGTTTATGGGGTTCCCTCTTCCCTGCACCTTCCAGCTGAGGGTGTGTTCCCCCAGGCAGAATCACCCAGCGGACAGCTGGACCTTCTCCTGGGCGAGGATGGACTCAGAGTCGATGTTATCAAGCGCCTTGTTCAATAAAATCATCATTTCATTCGCACTTTTTTTTTTTTTCTGGGTACAAAGAGTACAAATAAATCATAATTTGGTGAAAATTGCTGCACGCGTTCCCCCAGGCAGAATCACCCAGCGGACAGCTGGACCTTCTCCTGGGCGAGGATGGACTGTCAGAGCCGATGTTATCAAGCGCCTTGTTCAATAAAACCATCATTTCATTCGCACTTTTTTTTTTTGTCTGGGTACAAAGAGTACAACTAAATCATAATTTGGTGAAAATTGCTGCACGCGGCTGGCTCGCATTAGGTGTTGTACCAAACGGTACAAAGAAAACCTCTTATTGAGAAGGATGAAAGAAAAGGCTTTTTAGCTGAGATAAAAAGATTGCAATCACGTTAGGGGCTTGACTGTACTGTGAGGAAGAGGTTTGTGCTTCCTCCCTGCTTGGTATGCAGGGTGTTATTTCCAGCCAGCGTGAAAGAACAGCATTTCGGATGGATGGTTTTCTTTCTTTTCAGCATCTAGCATTAAAGCACATTCAGAGGAGCTTCCACCACATTCCGTGAGACAACGCCATTCAAAAATACATTTTAAATTCATTACAGGCACCGCACTGTGGCCCTCCGAAAGCCACACTGAAATGGGAATAAAACGGGATTAGCGAAATTAAACCTCCTTCCCCACAATAACTCGCAGCGCTTGCTTGTGGCCGTGAATACACAGACACATACAAAAAAAAAGAGACTAATAGAAATGAATTATTAACAAACACAAGTATTGCTCTATTGCACGGAGCTTCCACTGCTTCCTAATCCCCACAACAGTGACGCTCAGGCGCTTAGAAGCTGCCGGGACTCCAGCAAGGAGCTGAAGGAGTAACTCCAGCCGGAATGCCATGGGAATAAGCTGCTAGCAAACAGTCTCAGGATACTTTCCGGCCGTAACCTGGTTACATTTTCATCTGTTTTATCTGGTCTGTGAAAGCGTGAGACGCGTTTCCATCACCCTAGGAAATTATTTCAGATGAAGGGTAAACAGAAATACGAGAGAGGTCAGCTGTCGGGCGGTCACCACGCCATCGGAAGACCTACACACCAGTCAAATAGAGTTTGCACAGGGGATTTCCAAGCAGCACGAGAAGGGAAAATGTAGAGACCTGCATCTGGGGAGAAATAACGCCAGGCACAAGGACAGATTAGGGGACATCCTGCTGGAAAG
>NW_009734055.1:0-210 GCF_000703405.1 Apaloderma vittatum
TTCCCGAACCCTGCCTTTGCTCCCATCCAGCTGCAGCCCTGGCTGGGAACGTGCAGAGCAGCCGGAGAGACAACAGTGAGCCCTCAGCTGTGCCTGGGGATGAGAAGAGCGGCCGGAAGGATGATGCCGAAACACCAGCCCTGACTGGGAGCAGGAAAAGCAGCCAGAGGGGCGATACTGAGCTGCCAGCACTGGCCCCGAGTGAGGAAA
>NW_009734055.1:318-1570 GCF_000703405.1 Apaloderma vittatum
TCTGCAGAGCAGGCCCATGCCCAGGAGCCCCAGGACTCAGTGGTGAGTGTGCAGGGTGCTGCTGGGAGGGACAGGGCCACTGAAGACCTCGTCACTCTTCTCTTGGACTCCTGTGCCAGACTTTCTGGGGTACAACCCCCTGGGCATGCCAGGCCCACCCGAGTGAGCTGGGGTTTCTGGGGCCATGGGGGGCATGGCTGGGCTCTGCTCAGTGGGGAGCTGGGGCTGGGGGCTCAGGCCTGGGGTGCCCCTGGGCTTCTCCCTGAGGATGCGCTCCTAGGGCGAGGGGTGTGCAGGGCCCACCCGGCCAAGCGGGGAGGCGTAGGTCCCCAGATCTGCCTCCATTTGGCCCAGCTTCCCCCTCCACTCTGCCCCGAGGTCATGGCAGGAGGCTGCAGGGGGGGACATGGCCCTGTGCCACCTTTCAGCACTGTCTGCCTCCCCCATCCGGATGTGCTGGCATGCTGCCCCTCGTCCTGGCCGTGCTGGGACATCTGAGCAGCCAGCGACAGGGCTGTCCCATTCTGTCCGTCCAGTTACTCCAACCCAAGGCCATTTTCTAGTTGAGAGGCGTCCCTGCCCAGGGATGTGGATTAAATGATCTCAAGGTCCCTTCCAGCCTAGGCCATTCTATGATTTTTCTTAAATGACGGCTGCAGTGGCACCTGAGTTTGGGTCCTGGTTTCTCCCTCAGGGTACGGGCCCCTCTGCCTCCTTCTGTGACCTTGTTCCCTGCCTGGTGACACCAGGACAACCCGTGTCTGCTCAGGCATGTGTTGAGGATGCATCTGTCACCTGTGTGTGGTCCTGCACCCAGAGCATCCCATCATGTGCTGAGCAGAGCCGCTGGTTCCATGGGCAGGGTGATACAAAATCATGTGTTCCTTGCTTTGTGGAGTCCTGAGGTGCCTAGGCTGGGGGGTAGGAGGGGACAGGGGCTGTCCTCTCCTCCCACCTCCTGGCAGCCATGCTAGACGGGGCTGGCATACTCATGGCAAAGGGCACAGAGGGATCCAAGAGTCCTTGCTCCGTGCCCTGGTGCTTGTCAGCTGCACTCGGAGCAGTACAGGTTGGGGGTTGCCCTGCTGCAAAGCAGCCCCACGGAGAAAGACCTTGGAGTCCCAGTGGGCAGTGAGTGTCCCTGGGACAGCACCGTGCCCTTGTGGCCAAGAGGGCCAGTGGGATCCTGGGGGGCATCAAGAACAGTGTGTCCAGCAGGGCTGGGGAGGTTCTCCTGCCCCTCTGCTCTGCC
>NW_009734055.1:1974-2225 GCF_000703405.1 Apaloderma vittatum
GGGCTGCCCTGGGTGACCCTGCTCTGGCAGGGGGTTGGACTGGATGATCTCTTGAGGTCCCTTCTAACCCTTGATATTCTGTGGTTCTGTGATTCTATGAATGCCAGGAGCCCCAGGGGTGCGCAGAGTTTGGACCCCCTCCTTCACTAGACACGGCGCCCCCCTCCTTCCTTGCCTGAGGGAGGCAGCAGGATGTGAGGACACTTATTCCCCTGTCACACTCTTGTAGGAGGGGGCTTGTCCATCCCCAG
>NW_009734056.1:0-570 GCF_000703405.1 Apaloderma vittatum
CTTTGCGTCCTGTTTTTGTCTAGCTGTAGACCCAAGGCCACCTCGCCCTTCAGCTTCTGTCACGTATCACACGCCAACAAGCTGTATGTGATCTTCTTGCCTTCCATCGCTATGCCCTCTTTCTCTAAGCCATGCTTCGACTACACTCTCCACACCAGGGCCCAGTGCAGTCCTCCTCCAGGTGACGAAAATGGGCGCGGGTCCCCCCCAGAACTTGTGAGAAGAGCTTCACCTCGTGCTCAGACCTCGTCAACCGTCAACAAATCCACACGGGAGAGAAGCCCCACAGGTGCCTGGTGACTTGCGGAAAGCAGACTCTACAGTCGATTAGGTTGTAAAGTAGGTATGTTTATTTCAGCACTGGGCGGCACGTGCGGGTCGTCCCGTCAAAGCCGTGCGCAGCCCAGCGTGGCACCTGCCTTAACTCCATATGTTAAAGCGTTACGTATTCATAACGTTTCGCAATACGCCTGTACGTACGCGTGACCTGTCCCGCTTCGTATTAAAAGGAGTTATCATCTGCTCCTGCCCGCGCTTGCACAGGGCCTCCTGGTGGTGATCGTCAAGGGG
>NW_009734056.1:584-804 GCF_000703405.1 Apaloderma vittatum
TTCCTCGCTATGCGCTTTTCACCTTGAGGTCCTTGCGCAGGCTCAGTTGTCTTTCGGCTTCCATCCAAACCGCGGAGCTGGTACCAACTGGTCTTGAACTGCTCTAATGAGTTTCTACGATGCTCAATCTGTTATCAAAGAGCAACTTGCAATCTGTGTCATTAATCAATATCTGTGCCGCTGCTCATCTGTAATCATCTGCTCGTTTTCCGATAATCCT
>NW_009734057.1:0-207 GCF_000703405.1 Apaloderma vittatum
TTAGGGCCCTTCTTAGGAGGCAGCGTGGCTATATTGGGTTGTGGTGTGACAAATAAGCTGATTGCTACGTGGGCTGGGGGGAGTCAGTTGTAATTATCCAGATTGTCATCGCACTTATCTGGGCTGCCTGCCTGGATTTGCGGCAGGTCGTAGCTTGAAACGGCTTAGGAGCACAGCCTCCTGCGAGAGAACTTCCACAGCGGCTGG
>NW_009734057.1:419-2425 GCF_000703405.1 Apaloderma vittatum
GCTCAGCCGAGCTGTTGGCTGAACAAGGTCAGGCCTGTGGCTTCACCACACTTTCAGAAAATAATTTTTTTACTAATATCCAATCTGAACTTGCCCTCGTGAGACTTGAGCCCATTTCCTCTCATCCTTCAGGGAAGGCTTGGAGCTGGGCTTGTCCCAAAGCTTTGCTGGAGAATTAGAGGAATAAGGACTTAACGACTTTGTTAAAACCAGCTCCTGGTGTAAGACTAGTTCCCTGCAGACATGTTCGTTTAGGAACCCCCTGGTTCTGCCCAGCTGCCAGGGCGCTGCAGAGCAGCACCTCAGGATGTTCTCAGATACTTGGGGGTTTTTTTGCCGTTGTAATTGTCCTTAATAAGTTACTCACTTCGATCCAGTTGAGGAACAGAATGGTCTTGACCTTGGTGGGCTCTGCAGAGGCCTGGTGAGCCGATCCAGCCCGTGAGCCATCGTGGGGTGTTTGTTCCTTGGGTCTTTAACTCCTTGTTCGCTGCTCCCCTTCCTACAGTCTGGAATGGCAAAGTCTTTGTAGCTTGTTTTTGTGGAACTGTTGGGCTTTGTTTTCAAACAACAAGCTCAAGTTTGAATGCAAGAAGTGCCTCCACACACTTGTAGTTATCCACAACCCTGATGGTAACCCGCTGGCAGGGTCCGCTCCCTGTTCCCTAACCCACCTTATAGAAGCCTCCCTGGGCGGGGGGGCTGTGGGTTTTTCAGATTGCAGGTGAGTAATCCCGTGGCCTGGCTCATGCTTTGCAGGGCTCTGGGCTTTTATCTGGGTCGGGCGCTCACTGTGGCAGGGGGGCTGAGCCAGGAGCCCTCGCCTGCCCCTGCAGAGCTGAGCCCCGTTACGCAGAGGTCAGAGAGGCTCCTCCCTGGCGAGGTTTCCTTCGCTTTGCCCCGTTTCTTGCAGCCGGGGTTATGTCCGAGAATGTCTTAATTGTGTGCATAAACTGTCTCAATTTTTCTCCACAGTCGTGAGAAGGTCGTATTCCCCACCTTGGTCATGGGTAAATGAATTCATTTGCACTGCTAAGCTGCTTGCCTTTAACGAGGGGCTCGGAGGTGTGAGCTGGTGGTTGTGCTGTAACTGCATGAGGTAGTTCTCAGAGCCCCGCAAACTAATAGTCCCTGGTCAAAGCCTGAGGCCATAATCTCTCTCTTTCTCCTCACTTCAGACCAACTCCTCTAGTGCCGTGACCTGTTGCAAAGACTGAGTGCCGCTTGCTTTCTTGATCTAATTAGTATTTCCTCCAATGCATGCGCGTGTCTGATTGAACTGGTCACGTCAGAGGTACGGGATGAAGTTTCGCTGCTGTTGAATTTAGATAATCCTGAAGATAGTTTCCTTTTGGTCATGTTCTCCCTTTGATGAGGGTTTGGCTCCAGTGCTCGGTTGCCCTGGTTCCAGGTGACGGGAAAGCAAGCGAGGGCACGTGCTGGGAGTGGGGCAGGAGGCCGGCGTGGTCCGATGATGACGCTCCTGCTCGGTGTCACTATCCCGGGGAGCAGCAGGACCAGGGTGGGGACAGGCTCTGCTGCACTGGGGCTGGGCTGCAGCCCCTCGGGGTCAGACTCGCTCTTTGCTGCCTCCTGAGGGAGCGCAGGCAGTTCCCATTATGAGCCACAGCCTGGTCCCCATCCTCCTCCTCCCTCTGCCTCTGTGTGCGTGTCCTTCTACCTCCTCGTGCTGTTCCCGCTGCTCGGGAGAGCGAGCGGTGGGGTTCACAGCGCTGACCTGCCTGAAAACTCACTTGTCCTCTCATTTCCTTGCGGGGTCCATGTCCAAGCATCCACATCCATTTACTCCTCAGGCCGGGCTGTTTGGCTGCAGCCTTCTGCTGAGGTTTGTTGGATACTTAAACATTGAGATCTTGGAGATCAAGTGTGTAAAGTACAAAATACAGCTTGGAAGGCAGTTTAGTGAGTTGGGTTTTTTTACAGTTGCTCTGTTTGATGCGTTTTATTTTCCTTTAGCTCTGTTTCTAGCTGCAGGAATGCTGATT
>NW_009734057.1:2456-3523 GCF_000703405.1 Apaloderma vittatum
TATTATTTTTTTGTGTGTGCATTTTTGTGTTACCCAGCCATGGGTTTCTATTGGTAAGTCCTCAGTAAGCTCAGCTGTAATTCCAGCAGAGCTTGGGTGCTGAAACCCAGTTTGCGAGCAGCCGGTACCTCAGACACAGCCACACTGGGGCGGTTTGCACTGCTTGGTTTGGCCCGTCCCTGGTACTGAAGGTCCCTTTTCTCTGACTCTTTCAAGAGGGAGCAAATGACCACATTTTAAGGCCGTTCAGTATTGGGTGGTTTTGTTCTTGTTTGGATTTTTATATTTTTTTTCCTTCTTCTCCCTGCCCTACTTGGCAGGGTGCTTTCTAGCTAATAACTGATTTGCAAAGTCATTTTGGGGTCAAGGTGGCTTCGTGCCCCTTCATCCAGGAGCGAAACCCCGAAGGCTCTTCCGGCTGCTTTTTATCGCGTGTGGCTGGGGAGGCGCTTCCCTTTGGGAATGTGTCAAAGCAACACTCAAAACGGGAGTTGGATGTTCCAGCGTCACGGGGAAGTCTGGTTTCTCTCTGCTCTTACCCCACTGCTGGGACGGGCCTGTAACATGAGAGAGGGAAGAGAAAGAGCATCGCTCCCCGCGTTGCTGCGGGTATCCAGCCTTGCCAGCAAGCACTGAGACTTAAGCTCTTCAGCTCCTCTTCTGGAAGGGATTTGCATGCTGGCAGCAGCCTCCTGGTTTTGCTGGTGGGGTTTTCTCATCCCTGAGCCAGGAGGTGCAAGTTCACTGGCGGGCAGGAGCGCCGTGCTGTGCCACGAGCGGCACAGGAGCAGCCTCCCAGAGACCTTCCTGAGCCCCCGCACACCCTCAGCCCCTGTGGGACGTGCTCTTCCACTTGCAGGCCGGGACCCCAGAGCCGCCAGCTCCTGGGTTGGCTTTTTCCTCATCCGTAGAGCACTTGCGCTTCTTTTTCTTCTTGCTTTTTACTCATCGTGGATCTGAGTGGCAAAGAGAGGTTGCAATCAGGTGGGGGTCGGGCTCTTCTCCCAGGACGAGAGGGCCCGGCCTGACACTGCATCAGGGAGGGTGGGGTTGGTTCTTGGGACGGC
>NW_009734057.1:3623-3840 GCF_000703405.1 Apaloderma vittatum
CGGGTCTGGCCCATGGGGTGGGGTTGGGGCATGGGCTGGGCTTGATGATCTCAGAGGGCTCCTCCAGCCTCAGTAATTCCGTGATTTTGTGACAGGCCATCTTCTGAAGGTGTCCCTTCTCACAGACATAGGGCTACCAGGAGAGGTCCCAGCGACATAGAACCATAGAATGTCTTAGGTTAATCCATTGCATTAGATGATCTCTAAGGTCCCTTCC
>NW_009734058.1:0-619 GCF_000703405.1 Apaloderma vittatum
GGATTAAAAAAGCATGCAGAGGCTAGTCAAAGCCAAGTCCTTGCAGCCCTTGCCCTCCCTCCAAGCCTCTGCGGCGATCGTTCGGCCAGCAAATTCAAGTGGACGGCTCCGCTGTTACCGATGTGGAGGACAAGGCCACATACGTCGCGAATGCAGCGCCGTCGAGATCTGGTGTCAACAATGTCGTAGCGACTCGCACTCCACTTCTGCCTGTCATCGCCGATCGGGAAACTCCAAGAACAGCGCGAATACAAGCCGCCGCGCCCAGACACAAGTAGCAGTTGCCGCAACTCTGACAACGCCACCAGCAGTGACCCACGATCAACCGATAAACTGCAACCAGCAACCCGGGGGAGCCTCGGCCTAGACCTAGCAGCAGCAATAGATGCAACCTTTTTAACCACCTACCCGCAAAAGATACCTACGGGAATAAAAAGACCGATTGTGGTGAGAGGACAGATTGTAGGAGCTTTACTGATCGGTCAATCTTCGGCTTCTATGATAGGACTATTTGTTCTTACAGGTGTTATCAATGCCGACTATATTGGTAAGATTATGATCATGGCTTATACTCCGTTTCCTCCCGTACGTGTTTCAAAAGGGCAAAGACTGGCACAGT
>NW_009734059.1:0-271 GCF_000703405.1 Apaloderma vittatum
TACCTTCCCTTGCGCATCAGGTGGTACATCCCATATCACTCTAGGGTCTTCTCCCAGTCTTTCCAGTGCTTCAGGGACTGGTGGTGTGGTAGGGAGACCGTTTCCAGGCTGGGGGTGCCAGCTGCTGTGGCTCCTCTCCCACCAGCTCCCAGTGTGGTCACTCTCCCCACCAGCCCAGAGCCATGGAGGGTCTGCAGGGTGGGAGGATGTGGGACACCATGTCCCTCCTCCGACGACAGGGATAAGGACCTGGGAAGGCCCGGAGCTGCTT
>NW_009734059.1:516-1062 GCF_000703405.1 Apaloderma vittatum
CTCGTCACCGAGTGTCTGAAACCCCAAGCCATGTCTTGAAATTACAGCTAATTACAGAGCCCATTTGCATAAATTACAAGGCAAGAGGCAAATGCCTCTGATCCCTCCTGAGTGCTCAGGCAGCAGGAGCTGCTTCAGCCGACTGGGACCCCCGGATGGGGGGAAATCGAGAGGCAGGAGGGGGCTCCTGGGTCCCACATGGAGCTGGGCTGGGGCAGGAGGGGTCACCCGAACCGGCAGCCAGGACGTGAGCCTCCCCCCTTGCCCCCAGCCCTAGCCCCTCTGCGGCCCCCAGTGCTGGGCACAGCCTGGCCCTGCTCGGGGGACACACATGGCCCTCGCTTTGACAGAAGGGCTGCCACTTGGGGGGACACCGCCCTACGGCACATGGGAACTGAGGACAGCCCCGTGTCCAAGGAGAAATAGGAGTGGAGGGATGGAAGGATAGAGGGACAGAGGGGTGGAGGGACTAAGAGACAGAGGGGTGGATGGACAGAGGGGTAGATGGATGGAGGGATGGAAGGATGGAGAGATGGAAGGATGGAG
>NW_009734060.1:0-6066 GCF_000703405.1 Apaloderma vittatum
CCACTATGGCGTTGCCCAGTGCTTTCATCATGCCCATCCTCCTCTGCAGCCTGGGCCCCTACCTTGCTGCTGCCCACAGCCCCCCAGGTAAGGGGACACATGGGCCCTGGGCGGGGGGGATACTGAGGAATGTGGTGGGGCTGAGGGATGTCGCTCCCTGGTGATGGAGGGTGAGGAGGACAGGAGGCTGTGTGGGCCAGCAAGCTGTTGGAGCATATATCAGAGACCACATGACCCCCAAATGTGCCCCAGGACCCCCAACACCTGCATGGCCCCTTGCAGTTGGGCTGCTAGGAGAGCCAGTCTGTGATAGGGAGCCCTGTTGGATGTCTTTGCTCCTGCCCCAGCACTGGAGCATCACTGGCACCACCAGCCCCATGGCTACCAGCCCTGTGACTCTCCTGGCCACTGCTCTCTCTACAGCCCTGCAAGCAGCACTGCCAGGAGCAGGCCATGGAGATCTTCTGTGGCAGGCCAGGCAGGGGGCAGCAGCAGGATGCAGTGTGCAGATCCCATCTGCCCTGTTCTGAGGCTGGGCAGAGAGCAGAAACAGGACATGATACGCAGATCCTGTCAGCCCAGGAAAGCCCAACTCTGGCTTTCTCCTGCTCCTGCTGGGGATGAGTCCAAAGCTAGGCCTATGGGTTTGGATCTTGGAAGGGATCAGGTGTCCCATTGCCTGATTTTTAGGGGGGAAAAAATCCCATTTTCTGGGAGCCTCCAGAACAGTTGTCAGCCACCAGCAAGGGCTCTGCAAGGCACATCAATCCATCAGATCAGCAAGCTGCGCCAGCAGCTGCCAGAGTGGAGTGCAATACCCAGTGTGGGGACTAGCACCACTCGGTGGCCCTGCAGCCCCCAGCCAGCCCAGGATGTGGCCCTCGGCTGCATGGGCAGGACCACAGCTGGCACAGTGTGGTGGAAGAAGGGAGTGGGAGGAACTAGTGTCAGTGCCTGGAGTGGTTGCTCAGCCTCCCGGGGCTCAGCGATGTTTTCTGCAGAGATCAAACTGCAGGGGTTCAGCCCCTGGTCCCATGGCAGAGGGGCTGCAGTGAGGAGCAAAGCCCAGCATAGCCCCCATCACTCAGACAAAGGGATGCGTGGGCACCTGGAAGGACCCAAAAGGGTAAGAGTGAGATTAATTTAGCCAGAACAGAGACATCAGGCACAAATCCTGAAAAAAACCTCCAATTTTCTCACAGGACAAACAACTTGGGTTGACAGGGAGGGGTTTCCATCCGGTCCCACAGTGCCAGAAGATGCAAACAGCAGCTGCCGGGTGACTAAGGGGAGCGAATGGAAGAATTAGGGTGAAACACCACATCCACAGCATGAAGAGCCAAAAGCACAGATGCGGGGCGGAATATGTGCTTGGCCATCAGTCCCTCAGAGGAAGACATGGGGGTGCTAGTAGCCAAGGCAGCATGGGCACAGAATGTGTGAATGGGGTGGTAGGGGCTTGGCATTGCAGGCAGACTGCACTGCATCTCTGCACTACAGCTCTGCTGGGAAGAGCTGGGCTTGTCTGGCACACATGGAAGAAGACTGATGGGGATGTGCAGGGACCCCTGGCATGTGCCCTGTCTCTGTGGTGCACCTCTGGGCCCTGGCACAGCCATCCACCACCATGGTGCACAGTGGTGTCTGTTCCTTGCAGAGGTGGACTGCGTCCTCTTCAACGAGGAGTACATGACCTGCACGTGGGGTACCAGAGAGACGCTTACAGCCAACTACTCCCTCTACTACTGGTAGGTGCCCCTGACTCACAGCCAGCTCTGCAGAAGGGTGTCCAGCAATCTCTATATGGGAGGCTCCTGCCAGTATTGCTGGTCCCAGCAACAGCCACCTTCTCTTCCCCAAGCCCAGGATGGGGGAGACTCTGTCTCTGGGGCACGTGACATAGGATGTGCTGGGGAGAGAGGTCCCTCACTGGGACTGGGGGGTTCATGGTCTTGGAGAGTCCTGGTAACTCACTGTGGCACAGGTATGAAAACAGATCCCCTGTGACAGAATGCAAGCACTACCTGCAGGACCAGGGCATCAGCTTTGGGTGCCACTTCAGCCAGACTGAGATCATCCAGTTCCAGCCTTTCCATGTTCTCATTAATGCCAGCCTTGGTGGAAGGACCCTGGACATCACCAACAAGAGCATGGAGCTGCAGGACCGGGGTACAGACTGGTTGGGGTCACCCCCTCTCCTCAGTGGGGCTGCTGTGAGGCAGAAGTGGGGCTGTGGGTCCCCAGGGCTGACCCATTACATCCCGTCTGGTGGCAGGGCCACCAAGACATGGGGACGGTACTTACTGGGCATCATTTGTGCCCTACAGTGAAACCGGAAGCACCTGTCAACCTGACCATTCGAAACATGAGCAGCAACCAGCTGCAGCTGAGCTGGACCTCCCCTTACCCCAAAGCCCATTGCCTGGAGCACACTGTCAAGTACAAGAGCAACAAGGACACCAGCTGGACGGTGAGAGCTCCCAAATACAGCACCCTCGTGGTTATGCCTGGAAACGAGCTGTGCGCCAGCCTCCATGGGTGTGCTGGCCCTCATCGTGTGGCCCATGTCTCTTTGCAGGAGCACTCAGTGCAAGGAGATGTCTTCTCGTTCCCCAGTGTGGACTACGAGAAGTACTACACCTTCTATGTGCGCAGCAAGATTAACAAATATTGTGGTACCACTCAGCTCTGGAGTGAGTGGAGCATCCCCGTGGTCTGGGGCAGCAACTCCACCAGCAAAGGTAGGTCGTCGGGGCTGTGGCTGTGGCATGGTGGGGATCAGCAGGTAAGGAATGAAAAAGTATGTGGAAAACTGGCCTGAGGCAGCAGCTGTAGGAGTGTGACCCATCTGGGCACCTGGGGTGCAGGCAGCAGCATCAGCCCCTGCATCCTTGGCACTTCTGGAAGACAAACACTCCCTGCCAATGGGACCTGCTGACTTTTGTTAGAGGTTTCTTAGCCCTGGAGGGCTGCTCTGGCATGGCTGGTCCAGGACAGGGTCACTAGGGACAGTTGTGGTGACAGTGAAGCAGTGCTTGGGGACAGGCCCCTTCTCCATCCTCAGTTCCCTGCTAAGGCCTGCCATGGACAATGCCATGGCCACCCACAAAGGGCCACCAGCATGCCCACCCCATAGCCATGGTGGTACATTGGCTGGGGTCCATGTCACCCCGACTCTTTCCAGGTGCAGTGGAGGAGCAGCTGCACTGGTTCTGGATCCACACAGTCTTGATCCCCATCGCCACTTGCCTGATCTTGCTGGTCTTTGTTCTGCTGGTGCGCATGGAAAGGTGAGCATGGGGGCTAGTAGTGGGCAGCAGCACTGGGGCCCTTCCCCTCTGACAGGTCTCTCCTGTGCAGGGTGTGGATCATCCTCATGCCCCAAATTCCCAACCCCAGCAAGAACTTTGATGAGCTCTTCATCACCCATAACGGCAACTTCCAGGTAAGGTGACTGTGGGCAGCTATGCTGGGGGTTCACTCCATGCCTTGCAAGCTTGGGGCTGGATTCAGTGACAGCTCCTCTTAACCTCTCTTTGCACCCTGGAGGAATGGGCTGGAGTTCCCAAAGACATCATGGAGAGCTTCAAGCCCAACTATAGTGAGAACGTCTGCTATGTGAGCGAGCTGTCACCCAAGGACAGCTACGAGTCTCTTTGGGAGAGCAGCAACCACCCGCCACCTTTGATGCCCACGGCCCCAGCCGACTTTTGTGAGCGCAGCCCCTACAAGAACAGCTATGTGGGATTGTGACACGCTCCTGCAACCCCGTATCCTGCATGCTCTGCACCCCCACTGCCTAAAAGCCCACCATTCCCTGGGCCTCGTTCTCTGCTCCCACCCTGTCTCTGCCAAATGTCCAGGACCCCCAGCCCTACTTCCTGCCACAGCCATACTCAGCCCCCTGCAACATGGCTGCACTGCACTGCACTGCAGGGTGCTGGGTGTGCTGGGTGGTGCAGTGAACAGTGCATAGAGTGCAGTGTGTAGCACACCGAGTGCACAATTTGTTGCATGCATGTGATGCATTGGGTGCACTGGGTTCAGCTCTGTTAGTGTTGCAGCACCATGGGCGCCCTGCAGGGTGTGCTGGCACCTGTCCTGTCCTTGGAGTGTCCATAAACTTGCTTTTTGTATTTCATCCGTGGCTATGTGGTTGTTCCTGTGTCCTGCCTGGGCGAGCTCTCACACCAAGCCACCGCATCACCCCTAGCCCCAAGCGTTGCTATCCGCGGGACACTGGGCAAACCAGTTGTTCTCCCTGGGCCGCACCACATTTTCCTCCACAGTAAGGAGATGCAGTGCTGGGGCTCAGCCCGGCTTGCTCAGTGGGCTCTGAGGGACTCCCTGGCAGAGTCCCATGCCACGTCCATCCCTGACCTCACAAACATTGCGGGGGATCCAGCCCCGCTGCCCCAGGCTCTCTGTGGCAACATGTTTGTCCGCATCAAGTATGGGGGTGAAATGCCCTCCTGACCACCCTGCTCCCCGGGCATGCTAGGGAAGTGCCATGGCCTCGCCTCTGGGCTCTGTGGCTGCTGCCAGGGAAGCCTGCTGCCCTCAGCCACTGCTGGTCTCCCTGCAGATGACCAGAGCTTTCTGGCCAATACCAATTGTCCTGCAGCTGCTCTCCTACTTGAGGAGGATGGCAGGGGTCCTTGACACTGCTGAGCGAAAGCTATGGGGCTGCAGCTCCACCCCTCACCTTGACGGCAGCACCAGTGCTTGGTTTGCCACAATGGCTCCCCAAGGCATGGATGCAGCAGTGAGGTAGGGGGTCCCCAGCTCAGCACACTGGCAGCCCACAAGCTGCTCACCCACTTCTCCAGCAGTCATTGACCTGTATGAGAAGTTGGGCACCCCTAAGCTGCTGTTCCAGGTGACCAGGCACAGCAAGAAGGCCAGCGAGTTCCTGCAGGCATGCAGCATCTACTGTGTGTGCAGGGTGGAATCTAGAATACCTAGTAGGTGTCCAGGCAAGTGGAGCCCCCCCGGTCCCTGGGGGTCCCAGCACTGCACAGGGCAGTGAGGCACAGCAGGCAGGAGTGACTGCGGGGCCATCCCACAGGGACTGAAAACGAGCCTGTATGCTGGTCCTTCATAGCCCTCCTGGAGCACCCCAGCCTAGCGCTGACAGGTGGGCAAAGGAAGAGGGATGGGGAGCAGTCAGGCAGGTGGGCAGAGATCTGGAGGCCCAGCCCTGGAGCCAGGGGCTGCTGTGGAGCTCTAGCCTCAACTCTGGTGGCAGATACCCTGCTGCTGCAGGGTGAATACCTGCACAGGAGGCAGACCAGTGCCTGGAAGATGCCAGAGGAGAGGATGCCCAGCATGGAGACACTGCCCTCCATGGTGCAAGGCAGTGGTAAGGGGTTGCTAGTGGTCCCTAGGGTGGCTAGTAGGGCCTTCCCCACCTTCACCAGGGCCTCCTCTGCCCTGGGGCAGGAGGACAGTGTCAACCACAGGCCAGCCCTGGCCAGGGGACTTTCTGACCTGTGTGGCCTCTAGCACTTCATGGGCACATGGCTCATTGCAGGAGCTGCCCTGTACCCATGCATGCTGTGCCCATACCCTGTCCACCTTCTGCCCCACTGTCTTGTCCCCACATCTGCTGTTCCTCATGCCCAATTGCCCCATCCCCATGCTTGTGGTCCCCACACCTCATCACCCCCATGCCCTGCTGTCTGATTGCCATGCCTGCTGGCTCCACATGTCTTCACCATTATGGGTCACTTCTCTGCCCCCATGCCTGCTGTCCCCACGTCCCAGCACTCTCGAGGTCCAATGCTCTGCCCTATCACCTCTGTCACCACATCCTCGTGCCCTATTGTCCTCATGCCCCTCAACCATCCTTGCTGCAATCCCCAGCGTCACGCCTCTCTGCTTAGGGGAAGGCGTTGGGGTGAGGCCCAGGCAGAGTGGTGACAGAGGGGACTCAACGCAAGGCAGTTTCATCCTTCAGAGCGCAGCCGGGGTCCGGCCAGCGAGTCAGGCAGCACTAAAGGTCAATAAAGGCTTGGGGCGACACCACCACACGTTGCCCGCTGCCCGGCGGCGCTCGCTAGCAAA
>NW_009734061.1:0-200 GCF_000703405.1 Apaloderma vittatum
CCGCCCCGCCGCCGTTGGGCTCCCCCTTGAAGGCGTTGCTCAGGGCTTCGTCCTTGCTGTTCTGCAGCACTGACACCCACCTGGGCGAGGTTGTGGAAGCAGGGGCAACACCATCAGGAGGAGGAGGAGGAAGGCCACGAGGGATTCAGCCCCATGAGGAGCGAGGAAGGGCTGCGGCACTCACACAACGCACTCCTGCT
>NW_009734061.1:247-2714 GCF_000703405.1 Apaloderma vittatum
TGCAGGGATGGGGAGGAGGAGGAGGAGGTGAGAGGGGGGTATTCAGGGACACCCAAGACAGCAGGAAGGAGTTCCTACTCCAAAAGGGGTCAGCTAAAATTAAATCATTGCACGTCACTCTTCCATCTCCCAAGCCCTGTTGTGACCCCTTTGTGTCTTGAGCTTGCTCCATCTCCTTGGAGACCTTGCTCCTTGCTCTGTAAAATCAGCCAGGGAGATGCCCAGCACAGGATTAAAAGGGTGCCCAGGAGCTGGGAAAACCCACTCGGGATGCTCTCCTCCAAAAAAGGATGCTCCTCTCTGCAGCAAAACCACCTCCAGGGGTCAAACCTCCCCCATAAGCCACAGCATCGCGCTCTGGGCACTCACGTGTCACCAGGTCGAAGCATTTCTTCTCCTCGGCATGGGGTCGCACTTGGCAGGTGAGGAGGTTCAGCTTGACGGGGGGACGGTTGATCTGCGGGGCGTGAGGAGAAGAGCCAGGTTAAGGAACCAAGGAAGAGGTGGGACGTGCGTCACTGAGCACGTAGCTCTGACGGCAACTCAGGGTGGGAGAACAACCATCTCCAGATGGTCCCTCTTGGGATAACCGGGAGAGTGGGACCAGCTCTGACCCTTTGCAGGAGAACTGGGCTTGGAGATGTCCCCGAGCCAGGTCCTTGGTCCATTCTGCAGTTCTCAGTCCCCACCACCGGGCAGCAGCATCCCCCTCCCAAGCCCTTGACCTTGTCTGGAAACTCAAAACTCGTCTGGTCACCGTCCCCTCCCGCTGACACCTCCCAAACACGGGTGGACCCCCTTTAGTACCCCCAGTCCCAGCTCATACTGCATTTTAAGCCAGGCAGATCTTAAAGTAGAGCAGGGCAGATTTAGACATTAAGAAGGAGTTCTTTCCTACGAGGGTGGCGAGATGCTGGAGCAGATTGTCCATTGTGGATGCCTCATCCCTGGCAGTGTTCAAACTCAAGTTGGAAAGGGCTCGGAGCAAGCTGGTCTAGCGGGAGGTGTCCCTGCCCATGGCCCGGGGGTTGGAAGGAGATGATTTTTGAGATCCCTTCCAACTCAAACCATTCTATAACTCTGACTTTGCCCAGTTTGGGCGAAACAAAACCTGAACTCTGACAGACAACACCACTCAAAAGGTGCCTTCAAGGGTCAGGGCTGCAGCCCAGCCTGGTCCTCACCGTGCTGTGGGAGATGGTCAGGCAGCCATACTTCACGCCGCACTTCCTCTTCTGCCACACTTTGCGGATCCTGGGGAGGAGGAAGAGGAGCAGTGAGGACGCGCCACGCAGCCCCCGTCATCCACATCCATCCACCTCCCAAATCACCCACGACCTGGTGGCTTTCTGGACGCGGAGTTGTGCTTCCTGCCAGCTTGCAGAGCACAAGGTGTCCTGCTGAGCGGGCTGGCCACAGCATCACGGATCTGGTGGCCCCTTTCAGCAAAGCACACAACCACCCACTCAAAACCTGGTGCCCATCACCCAGAGGTCCACTGAGAAGGCGAAGATCTTTTTAGGGCTCTAAGGATTTTAGTTTTGACCCTAGATGACCCGATCAGGGTCCTTTCCCCCTCCACACCCAAGAAATAAGGAATTTCTTCCTCCTCCATCAGCCACACGGCTCACAGGTCTTCCCAGTGAGCTTGGCACTGGGCAGCTGTTCATGGGGACCCACATCTGAGGACATCCCACCCACACAGCATCCACCACGCCCGGCCAAACACCCAGCAGAGCATCGCAGGAGGAGCACCCCGGACATCAGAACCTGCTGGGGGCCTTCACATAAGAAATGAGCTGATGACACCAAACCATCACGGGGGAAAAAATCCCATTCTCCGAGCACTGATGGATGCTTAAGACCAGACGGGACCAACCGCACGCAAAGATCGGCTCTAGCGGCGACCAAAAACCTCACCAAAACAGTTCCACCTGGGGATGTCCCAGCTCTGGGGTCTCCCACGAGCACAGTTCTCTCACAACCCACAGCACTGCTGGGACGGAGCCGGGAGCTCTCTCGGCAAACAAACCCCATCCTCACCCATCGCTCTTCTTGTACAGAAATCCCGACTTCTCCGTCCCGTACTGCTTGTTCCCCTGGTGCTGGTGGATGCTGTAGCCACTGCCTGAGTTCTTCCTGCTCAGGTTTTCCTGAGCTCACCGGGAGGGAAAAAAAAACAAAACAACAAAACCAATCACCAAACCAAACATTTAAAAAGCAAAATGAGAGGTGCAGAGGCGGCTGCTGTCCCCAAGTGATATCCTTCTGTGGGTGCAGCATCCACTGGGACGCTGGCCCCCTCCCAACCTCTGAGCATCTCCTGCCTCGCTCCCACCGACGTCCCCTTTGGTCCCCAGCTCCCTTTTCCCTGCTGCTCCCCATCCCCAAGCTCACCCCAGGGGCACTCACCCCCTCCTCAGCGCCCACCCCGGGGGTCTCACCTCCTTGTTCTCCAGCTGCAGGA
>NW_009734061.1:2869-3088 GCF_000703405.1 Apaloderma vittatum
TGGCAAGCGGGGGGACTTACCGCGTGGAGGGACACGGCGAGCTTCTCAATGAAGGGGTAGAGGTTCTGGGCAGCCTTCCAGCCGTCTTGGAAGAAACTGGGCATTTATTTAAGGCGATTAAGATGCAGATGGGAAGGATAGAAGGGGGAAAAAAAAAAAGAGGTTTCTATTTTTTAGAGAAAATATGGCAGGAGGCCCAAACAAAACCCCCTGGAAAGG
>NW_009734061.1:3180-4941 GCF_000703405.1 Apaloderma vittatum
CTTAAAGTCCATGACAGAGGAACACACCGGGTACCATGTGGCATTCTTGCACATGGCATGTCTGCACTCAGAAAGAGTGAGGATTTTCATATCAGTAATCTTGGCTAATGGGGGCCGGTTAGTTCAGTCGGTTGGAGCGTGGTGCTGATAACACCGAGGTCGCAGGTTCGATCCCCGTTCGGTCCCCGTGTGTTGCCTGATCTAGTTGAGAGGCGTCCCTGCCCACGACAGGGAGGTTGGATTAAATGATCTCTGAGGTCCCTTCCAGCCTAGGCCAGTCTAGGATTCTATGCCTGTCCCCTCCCTGCCTCAGTTTCCCCTCTCGAGAGCTGGAGGAGATGACAAGACACCCACAGGCTGCTACTCCAGCCTCATGGAGCAATGGGAAAGGCGAGGGCATGTTAATCCTTGCTCCAAACGCCCTCATTACAAGCCCCACGGCATTGCTGCTGCGTTGAACTCATCCCTGGAAACCTACCCAGAAACCAAATCATCGGATACATCTCGAGCCAACCCCCTCCCCCCAGCCCCCACGGACACACTTGCAGCTCCTCAAGCCAACAAAGCACTTTTCAACTCCTCGGGTGCAACCGGAGAGCGACGGGCTCTACCCAGCATCTTCACCACCAGCTTGATGGAGCTGGAATAGGAGAAGGTGCCCCCAGACCCTCGCGAGACCTCCCAGGGGTGACGGTGAACCACCTCAACCCGGATGGCACCTACTTGTGCTGAGCGTGGAAGAACTTGATGAGGCTCTGCAGGAAATCTGGTCCTTGCTTCATCTGAGACTCGCTGGCTTTCAGCAGGTACTGGAGGAGAAGACACCCAGTTAGGTGACAGAGAGGAGAACCGGCTGGAAATATCCTGGAAGAAAGATCAAGAGCCTGCCCGGCCCTCGCTTCCCTTCCCAGCGTGAGGAAGAGGGTTAAAATGCTGGCTGGGTTTCAGAAGTGGAGTCACGACGCTGGGATTTGAAGGCAGCTCGCTGGGGACCACCCTCAGAAAACCTGGCTCTGGAAGTCCTCCAAGCCCTGCAAAGTTCAAGGACCAAGGCAGGCCCCCGGGGTTTCCCGACAAGCACGCTTCTCCCGCCGCTCATTACTTCTGGAGTTAATAAATAACCAAAACCCAAGGCAGCTTGTGAAGGGGAAAGAAACATTTAAAAAAAAAAATGTTTTTGAAGACACGACCCTTTTGCTCCCAAAAAAAAAACCAGATTCCAAGCAGTGAGCGCCTGCGGTACATCGGCCCTGGAGGTCTGCAGCCCTCACGGAAACATCCCACAGGACGGGGAATTGCAGCTTGATGCATCAAACCCATCCATCAGCTGCAGGCAGAAAAAAGAGGACCCAGAGCCTTGCTTACCCCCAGCAAAAGAAGGTAGCAAGGGGAAAGATTTTCCCCTCCTCAAGCTCCTCCAGGCCAGCGCAGCTGCTGGAGGATGGTTTCAAGGTGAAGGGAGGAGACAGATTTCCGGGTGAGGAAACACCACGGCAGGACAGAGCCCCCGGGATGGAGCTTCCCAGTGCCCTCTCCAGCCCCTCTGCCCAGCCAGGGGTCACTTGGGCTGGGGAGGGAGGATAAATTGCTCCCTGTGAGCCAGAGCTGCAAAGTCAATGTAGCACCCAACCCGGAGCCCCAGGGTGCCCGGCACCGACTGCACCCCCCAAACAAAATCCCAGCTGGAAAACGCCACATGTGCCCAGCTCCCACAGGACTTCCCTGCCCTGTCACCCGTGCCCGGGGGTGGCAGTGGCAGGC
>NW_009734061.1:5048-5956 GCF_000703405.1 Apaloderma vittatum
GCCCCAAGAGCTAAGGGATGCCCCCAGAGCCCCAAGAGCTAAGGGATGCTCCCAGCACCGTCTGGTCCAGTCACATCCATCCACCCACCCCCACAGCCCTCAGGGGTGTGAGATGACCCCCGATGGGGATGCACAACCACCCCGCACCCCAAAATCAGATCATGTGCCCACCCCAGGACACAGCAAATACCACCCACCTATAAACCCATCTGCAACGCACCCACCCCAGGCCTGGCCAGCCCCCTAGAAGGGCTGATCCCACCTCCCACCTCCTCACTTCCAGGCAGGCTCCCCGGGAAAGCTCTCGTGCACGCCAGCACACACGCACACGTGCGCCCGCTCTTCGCAGGGTGCTGGCAGTAGCCCCCACCGCCCAGCCAGGCTGGAGGCCCGGGCAGTAGCCCCCACCGCCCAGCCAGGCTGCAGCTCCGCCTTCCCCTGTGCTCTTATTTATTTCACAGTGGTGTTATTCAAGGGAGTGATTCAGCTGGATGGGTCCCATCCTGCCGGGTCCCAGGTCCCTGGCTCCGCTGCAGTGGGTGCAGCCTCCTGCCCTTTGCTGGGAGGGGGGGCACCAGGCATGGATGCTGCTGCCCAGCCCTCAGGGATGTGGGAGACCCCTGGGAACTTGTCCCCTGCTCTGTGTCACTCTCAAGAGGTTTATGGGGGTGCTGAGCCAAAAAAACCGTGGTCCCCTTCCCCCCTGGGGGGGGGCCTCCATCCTTCACCTACTCCCATCTCACCTCTTGAGCACAGGAGCATCAGGGATCTGGGGCTGCTCGTGAGGCCCCCCTTCCTAACCAAAAACCAAGGGCAGTTTTAAGAAGAGGGCAAAACCACAAAGTCAACCTCAAGGATGTTATCCAAAAAGCTCGCTTTCTGCCCCAAACACCATCCTCTGGCGTTTG
>NW_009734061.1:6401-6702 GCF_000703405.1 Apaloderma vittatum
GGATTTTACCAAAAGCAGCGGGTTCCTTACACTTTGGTCTCGTAATCCTTCCAGGCTTTTTCGATCTGCTTCTTGGAGTCCTGCAGGGAAAGGAGAGAGGGGACGACAATCGTCAGTGAAGGCGAAAGACCCGGTGGCACCGAAGCGGCCGAGAGCTTGGCTCTGCATCTCAGCACCCTGCCCTGCTCCTTGGGGACAAGCAATGTCCCCATTGGGTCTTCCCCCCTTGCTCCAGTCCCTTGCTGCCCTCGCTGCTGCCTTCCAGCCCAAGGAACTTGCTCCTTCCTTCTCCTGAGCCCGT
>NW_009734062.1:0-236 GCF_000703405.1 Apaloderma vittatum
GCGGCCGTGGGTTGGGCTGGTTGTGGGTGTTTTGGGTGGGATCCTCTGCAGCGTGTCCGTACCCCAGACGCCCGGATGGGCCTGGCCCGGCGGACTTCGGTCATTTCAAAGGAAAAAGCCTTTGACCTCCTGCGATCCGTACGGCCTGCCAAGTTTTCCAGGAGAGGCATTTAAAAACTGCTGTGTAGGCAGCTTACGGCAGGGCTTTTTGGCCCTTCCCCAGGGCCTCTCGTTTA
>NW_009734062.1:310-8748 GCF_000703405.1 Apaloderma vittatum
TATGGCTTAGGAGCACATGCTATAGGAATGCATATGTTCGTGTCAGCTGGCAGTATTACATAAGTGCTTCGGTGCGTAAATGTAGAGGGAGTGTGTAAAAGGCACAAAATCTTAAGGTGGCTCTCGCTATAGCCTGGATTGTGGCCACTTCGTGCCTTGCGCAGCCCGATTTTAATGATTTGCTCCTCATTTGCACTTACTTGGCTCCTTTATGGACAAGATCTGCGACTTCTGCCTTAATTCCAGTAGTGTCGTGTGGACTCAGTGTAGTTAAACAGCAGTTAGTGTTCAAGTAAACCTTTTTCTTCAGTTTTGTTTATCAAGTATATGATGTTCACACCGAAGCTCTTCTCTGCAGGACACTTTAATTGCCCACTATAGAGCCTTAGTGCAGCCTGCCTTCTGCCAAGGTGATGAAAACAACTGGGAAAAAAAGCTATCATAAATAAAATCCTCAATTCACCTATAACTGAGTGTGTGAGCGGAACTTTGCACCAAAGTAGAGCAACCAAAGCATGAATTTGTTTCATAATTTGTTATGTAAGTTGAAAATAGAGGAAAATGGCTTTAGAGCTGGGTAAGAAATGAAATTCGAGCGTGTAGATGAAATGTTATTAGGTTTTAATTTTGTCTTGATTCTCAACGCGTTTTTATTTATTATTCAATATGTTAGTATTTTTATTTCTTGTAAGTGTATCACAAGTGATTTAAGATTTACGTGAGACCTAGATCATGACTAACCCAAAGGGTGTGCCAGGCACTTATTTTTGCATAGTTTGTCACTGTGTTTGCATTTGTGTTTTAAAACCAGATTTCTATAAAAACCATTGGTGCAGGTGTCTCTTGTGCTGTGTTTTGGGTTTTTTTAATTATCAGCCTGTCACGAATATTACAAAAGTACCAGAAAATGTTTTTTTTATAACAGACTTGCCATTGACGTGTTCTAAAAGTTTTCTTCTTAATGGCTACAGTTGGTACAGAAGCAACTAATGTTATTCTGTGTCAATTTACACAACTGTGGTGATTTTTTTTTTTTAGTATTATCTCTGTTTCTGAACTACTTTTCTTGTTTTGACCCCTTACTATGGAAATTTTTTCTTGGCCTGTGTTAGCTCATTCTTCAGAATATACTGAAACAGATATGCAAGCATGTTCTTATTTTTAAAAATCTCCCAAGGAAGAGTAAACAAATAATGGTTGGTTTTGTTGTACTCTTAATTCTACAGCTGTGCTCTACTTTCCTTTTTTTTTTTTTTCCAGTTGTGCATGTACCTGTTTGAACAGAGAATTCCTGCATATAACATCCAGCAACAGAAGCTGGTGGG
This sequence comes from Apaloderma vittatum, assembly GCF_000703405.1. Lineage (NCBI taxonomy): Eukaryota > Metazoa > Chordata > Aves > Trogoniformes > Trogonidae > Apaloderma > Apaloderma vittatum. The sequence continues at coordinate 1,636 of NW_009734062.1, forward strand.
TTTTGTTTTTGTCGAATCAGCTGAATTGTAAAACGCGGGCACACTTGTATGCTAATAGGGTTCAGACCTTGGGGCTTGGCTCATAGTACTGCAGAGTTGTGTATTAATATATCAGGCTTCACTGTGATCGTTGCTAAAACTTTAAACAGCCTCTTTTTAACAGTGACCTCTGAATAGGTTTGTGAAATATTTTTTTTAGACTGATTGTACGTACTTTCATGTAATAACTTAGGTACAATACAGCGTGAAGCACTAAATTCAGGTTTTGTCAGAGGATGTCTGAACATTAAGGTCTCCAACAGAAGATTTAAAGAAATAATTTTATTTAGTCACTTGAGGGTTTATTAGAACAGGCTTTAACAACATATTAAGTGAACATTAAAAACATACTAAGTGAAGATGAGTTGACCTATTTAAGCTTGATGGGTATTTCATAACTGTTACAGTGTTAGGATGAGAAAGATACATCTGCTCGCCAAACCAAAGTAATATGTGGAGGAGGCTGAGGAAAAATAATTAATAAACGGTTCTTTCTGCTCCTGTCGTATTTGATCAAACTCCAGGAGTTGAGTTGCATCTACAGATACCAGTGTAATGCTTTTGTCTTTTATGTGGTTTTGTTGGTTTGTTCTTTTTGCAGTGGCAGATGCGGCATTCAAAACAATCTCATTGTCCGGAATGGGACGACAGAAAGAGCTGGGATCAAAGAAAACACAGCAGCAGCCGTAAACGCAGGAAGAGGTCCCACAGCAGTGGACAAGAAAGCAAGCACTATAAATCAAGTCACGTTTCAGAAAGGTATAAGGCTCTGAATGTTCCTTATCATGACTAAAATAAATATGTTTTCAGGATAAGAGTTTCTGAGTGCCCGGACTTGCTGGTTCCTTAAGGACTGGCTCACTTATAACAAGCTTAGAAGGTAGTTCAGTACCTGAACCATTAAATAAAAGTTTTTTAATAAAAACAACTAAATGTTACTGGTTTGTTTCACTGCTGTTAGCTAAGTATTGGTGTTGAATACGTTCAGTCCTAAATTTCAAGTTAAAAGAAAAAGCTTTTTCATTTCACTAATATAAACAAAAGGAAGAGAACGTTTAATGATTTAACACAACGGTGAGTATGAGTTTCTCTTGCTAACTTGGAGGTGGTTTGCTTTTTCCCCTACACTGCTTTCACTGGAAATACATTCTTCTATTTTTTACCTTGAGAAGAAGATCTCATGGAATTCTTTTAAGAGCTTTTGCTTGCAAAATGTTGGAAGGGGTAGGTGTACAATGATATGAGGGCTTTTTGCCTCACCAGGTTTTTTTAAGGCTTTTTTTCTGTTCAGAATATCTTTGATCCAGATACTCTGAGGATTTTAGTGTTTAACACAGAGCACTAAGAATAATGCCACTCTTCTCAGTCTCTAGGTTTTATTTTTCTTTTCTAATACTTTGAGCTGTGAAAGCATAGAAGGAGATTATTGCTGTTTTGAGGGTATTTTATCCTGTGACTTTGGAGATTGTAATTTTGTTGCTCAGTATATTTTAGGAAGAGTTTCTGCTTTATTTTGCAAACTGTGAGTGGATTATATATTGTTCATGTGGATGACTGCTATGTATTTGAGACTGGTGTTAGATTCCTAATAAAGTAATATCAAAAGCTCCGCAATTTTTGAGGAGGCAGTCAGTGAGAAAACATTTTTGGTGTAAAGACAATATTGTATAACTGTAACTCAGCTCAAGTCACTTATCTTGTTGGAACCTCAAGTTTTTGAAGTGGAGAACATTCACTTAAAATATATTTTCAGTCATTATTTGGACGATAGAGCCATAAATGAAAGAGACCATCATGACCGGAGATATGTTGAGGAATACAGAAATGACTTCTGTGAAGTATATGACCACAGGCATTATCACAGAGACTATGAAAAGAGTCACCATCATCACTATAGCAAATCCTCTGGTCGAAGCAGGAAAAGTAGTCATAAAAGGAAGCATAAGAGACATCATTGCTCCAGTCACCAGTCGCATTCGGTATGAGTAATTTTTAACTTTATTATTAATGCATTAGTGGTAATAGACTTCTTGAGTGTTAGAACTTCAGTTCCTGGTCACAGTACTTTAAGAAATACTATATTGTTTTTAAAAATCTTGTAGTTGAGTCCATTTGTGAGCGTATGAATATGTTTTTACTTGAGACTTTTGAGATCAGAGTGTTGGGTGGGGTGCGGGAGTATCATCAGTACTAGTTATACAGTGGGAATGTAGGTGGGCCATAGTTAAGATCAGTCTGGAAGATGTTAGCTCAAAATTGAAAACAAGTAACTCCTATTAAAAAGTCCAGTTGTCACTTTTTAGTTCTACAGCGTAGTGAACTGTGTTTTTTCAGGTAGCCTGTTGAGTTGCCATACATGCTGTTACTAAAGTAGTTGAAGGGACGTGCCTTTTTAACGTAAGCTTAATTGGAACTGTGAAACACGGATGTCTGGTAAATTGATAAGAACAGGCTCTACAGTTAGTTCTACACCTGATAACAGAAAACTGTGATAAGCCACGTGCCTGGCAAGTGGCCGCTGATGTCTTACTGAAGATGGGATAAGTTTGCTGCTTGCTGCCTTTAAAGGCACGCTCTCTGAATTCCTCAGTGCTGGCGTGATGCCCACTGATACATCTTCAGCTCCAGGTGTTTTAAGTCACATTTCTGCAATAGAAAACAGCAGGTTGTGTTAGATGGTGCAATGCAAATGAAGGACTTGACTATAGTTTTTCTCTCTCTAATCACGTAAAATTACGTGATTTTTTTAAAAAAGTTTAGATTATGTAAAGTGTATGTTTTAAAAATAGAAGCATTTCAACTGACTGTAAGCTTAGATATGTAAATTGCTTTTTGCTATTCGCTAGAAAAATACTAGAAATAGTGATGTTGCATTCTTAATCTGTCTTCAGTTAAGCCACTGTTTGAGAGACAAAATTGTGTTGTTTTTTCTGTTGCTTTATCACTTTAAGTATTTATCTGAAAATCTGTTCCTTGCCATGTTTTTCTTCTGTAACATAAACTGTGCCCTGTGAATTTCTGGGGACTGAATTTGAAATTGCTCCTGCCAACTGTTCGTGGCCTGGTGTGTAACTGAATGCCTGAATATCTCCCCGCTGAATGAATTGCGTATTCTGCCCTGAATTCACTCTGATATATTGATTGGCTGGACGATCTTGGTGCCGTTTCCAGAAGAGTCATCGAAGGAAAAGATCCAGGAGTGTAGAGGATGATGAGGAGGGTCACCTGATCTGTGAAAGTGGAGACGTTCTAAGAGCAAGATGTATAGAACATTTTTAAACACTTTTTAAAAACTTGTCAGCAAAAAAATCTGTTTAGAATAGTATGTCAGAGGAGGGGGGCTAAAGAAATCTTCATTGCTCTTTTTGTTCTGTTTTTTTTTGTGCTTTTTTGTTTTTTTTTGCATATCTTCTTTTCTGTAGAATTTAAATACTGTGTTCAAAAAGTTTCCATTAGTAAATGAACTTGAGTCTTGAGATTAGAACAAGAGATAGTTTTTGGCTAACTGTTTTCATGATACCTGTCCAATAAAATAATGCATTCAGATGCTGAGATTTAAAGTAATTATGCTTTTGTAATGACACATTTTTAAGTCTATATTAATAATGTTAATTCTTTTTTAAGTAGTTTTATAATTCTGACTTGCGTTTGTTCTTTTTAGATGAAATTGTTGCGACTTTAGGAGAAGGAGCTTTTGGAAAAGTAGTGGAGTGCATAGATCATGATATGTAAGTATTGGTTATTTTTATAAGCACATCTCATGCCAAAAGACTGCTTAGCTCAGAAATGAAAAGTTGGGGCATTTTCTTTAAAACAAAGCCACAGTTCAAATAAAATGTGGCAGTATAGTTAAGGAAAAAATAATGCACCGTTTTTGAGAGCTACCTTGTAAGCTTATTTTTACTTTAAAATATTTTAAGTATTTTCAGGTGATACCACATCTGTCCCTTTTTTTAAGGTTCTTCAGACAATTCTTCCAATACTATGATTTTTTTTTTTATTGTTCTCTGTAAGATCAGGGATGGTATCAACTATACAAGATGGTATATAGAGAAATACTTCAGTTTTCTTCTAAGCTTTTGAGAATCTGTCTTTAACAGTAAGTGTCCTTAACCACATTTGTCCTGGGACACATCTGCCTGGAGACGATTTCTTTCAAAAATAAACCACCTTTTTCCTTTTTTTTTTTTTTTTTTTGTTTTCCTGTACAAGCTGAGAAACCACATGGTGCAAACAACTAATTACTGAGTAGGTGTCGTCTGTCTTTTTTAAAGAGGAAGTGCAATTTTTTTTTCCTCTGTTATGTGTTTCTTTGAGTTTCACAAGTGCTGTTGCCGTAACTGGAGAATGTGAGGATGTGTAAAGTGCACAGAACTAATCTGGGAGACTTGACTTTCAGAAGACGATGCAGTGAGATGCTGAAAAAGTAATCTAGTTTCTTAAAGCAATAGCTTTGTATTGGTCAAGCTCTAAATTTCTTTCCTCGATCTCAATAATCAGAATTATCCTTTAAAGTTTTTCTGAACACTCAATACTCTGGTATCCGTTACTTTTTTTTGGTGGAATGGTTACTGCCATGTGATGGCATGTTTGGAGGAGGAGAAGAAAATGGCTGCATTTCCACTAGTTCTGTATATGCTAGGTGTTTTAAACAGTAAAACTCAGGTTATCGTTACCATATGTTTTCTGTCTGCAGTTCTGTGACACGGTTCATTCTGTCATTTCACAAGTCAAGTCTGTATTGTGAGGGCAGACGGTATTCGTGAATGAGATGGAACAAAGCTACACAAAGTTAATTCTATTTGAGTAATAGCGTTGCAGTTTGAATAGTACAGAGTGTGGGTCAGTGTTCACTAGCACAAAATACCCAGAATCTAAACTTCAGAAGTTGTTCAGTTCCCCTGGTTCCACAGGAGCACTGGCAAAAACCCAGAATGAGTTGTGTAAGTTGCAAGAAAAAATGTCAGATTTTTGCAGTACTTCTCTCAAATGAGAACTTTTCTAGTTTTAATGGTCTTACAGGTGGATTCCTGATGTTTATTCTACCTCAGATGAGATGATTAGACTGAGAAATATTTAATGTAGCATAGACTCTTGAGATTTTGACAAAGGGAAGACTGGTATTACATGTCTTTATAAAAACAGTTCTGATTAAGTTCAATGTGTTTAAGTCAAATTCCCCTAATCCAACTCATAATTCTCGGTGACCTCTAATCTCCCTGTATTTCTTTTATTAAAATGGAAGTGCTTTGGAATTGTAGGTATTTAACAGCAATTAATTCAGTTTGTGATGCTTCACTTTCTTTTAAAGGAGAGGAATGCATGTGGCAGTTAAAATTGTGAAAAATGTTGGTAGATACCGGGAAGCAGCCCGTTCAGAGATACAGGTGTTGGAACACTTAAACAACATGGATCCAAGCAGTAATTTGTAAGTATCAAATTGGAATAGTAAGTGTACTAAGGATTTGCGGTCAAGTAAATTGAGTTCTCATTTGTTTGTTGTGGTTTTGTTTGTTTGTTTTTCTTTTTTTAAGCCGCTGTGTCCAGATGCTGGAATGGTTTGATCATCACGGCCACGTGTGCATTGTTTTTGAGCTGCTGGGACTTAGTACTTATGACTTTATTAAGGAAAACAGCTTTCTGCCATTTCATATTAATGATATTAGAAATATGGCTTATCAGATTTGCCAGTCTATAAACTGTAAGTAAATCTCAATACTCCTGTCAAATACATTATTTTCTCATTTTCCTGTAGTAGATGATTAATTACGGAATGCTGTCTTTTTTTCCTTGTAGTTTTACACCATAATAAACTAACTCATACAGATTTAAAGCCTGAAAATATCTTGTTTGTGGAGTCTGATTACATAGTGAAGTACAATGCTAAAATGGTAAGTTTGTTCTTTGTTTCTCCCAACTTAAATTGGGCTACTTCTGTCTTGAGATGAACTTCTCTTAAAACGAGAAAAAGTATGTGTAGGAAGGTCAAGTGATAAGTTTTGTTTCCTAGAATTTCTTTATGCTCTTTGAGTTGTACTGACTTTCTGCTGAGTTACCTTTGCTCTGATTCAAACTAAACTGTTCATCTGATCACTAGTGAAGTTCTTTGCTGTAGAATGAAGATCCGACATTCTCAGGGAGCTTTTGAATTTAGCCAGTTTTTCTTCCTTCATATTTCTGAAGTTATTTGAATCCTTTTCTTTAAAGCATCCTCGTATTTGGAGAGGAATGTCAGATCTTGTTTTCTCTATGGTTCTCTGGAGTCTGCAGTGCCTGTTAGTTTTGCAGTCCTTGGCTTAATAGCTAAAATTAATTTTCTGTATGTCATCAGCACGTGATGGTGGTCATTGAGCAGTATTATTGCTGGTGTGGGCTGGTTCTCTGGAGTCTGCAGTGCCTGCATTCATTGCAGTCCTTGGCTTAATAGCTAAGATTAATTTTCTGTGTTATCAGCACATGATGTTGGTCATTGAGCAGTATTATTGCTGGTGTGGGCCCTGAATGGGACTGGTCTTCACCAGTGTTTTCCTCTTAAATCTAAGAAAACACCAAGACATGACATTAGGATGGGAATTTGTGTGCCCAAATCACTTCTAGCACTGAGAGAAGTACAAGTTTCTTTTTATGTTGCTGCTCCTTTTTCAGCATATAAAATCTTTTTGGAAAAAGAAAAGCAGTATGGGCTTCACTGCCTCTAGTTTATGCATAAGGCTTCATTTTATTTTATTATTTTTATTTAATTTTAGAGCTAAAATTACATAAATATGTGTAGGCACCAATGAACAGAAAACAACAGGACAGGTAACAGCTGAAGTTAATTTGAAGGTTAAGAAGAGGAAGGGGGCTCTGTTACTGTGGGAAAGGTCTTTACTCAGCTGTTCAGAGTATCCAGATTAAACTGCTTTGTTGCCAGCTCCTCTTTCCTGGAGCGTAACAGCTGAAGTTAATTTGAAGGCTAAGAAGAGGAAGGAGGCTCTCTTACTGTGGGAAAGGTCTTTACTCAGCAGTTCAGAGTATCCAGATTAAATTGCTTTGTTGCCAGCTCCTCTTTCCTGGAGCTTGAGCTGAAATAGG